>NW_019213516.1:179124-216916 GCF_002532875.2 Varroa jacobsoni
CGTACTAAATAGAATTATTCAAGTTATGTCCATAACTGCGAAACAGTTGTCAGTAACTGTGGCGCCGACGAGAAACGGCTGGCTAAAGTGCTTTCCCGTGTTCGAAGCAAAGCAATCAGGTTAGCTTGCCCTTGTCCGGTTCCGAATACCGTCAATGAACTCTCACGAAAGCCGACGTTTTATGTGCTGATAGCATCTCGCGATATATAACATCCTATGCGCAAGACGAAACAAAGAAGAAAGGTCGAAAGCTATCGTTGGGGGCATGCTGGTCCCGGTAAGCTTTATAAGCCTTGAAGGGGCTAGCGCCGAATCGTTCAAGGTCTTATGAGACACACTTACGTGCTTGTATGTTCATCGCTGCCCAGCATAAGGAGTGCTAACTTTTCTACTTTATATCTAAGAACAAGACAAGACATGAGACGCTGTTGTACAGCCTTGTGCTCTACAGCTAGCTAAATCAGTTGAGGATAGCTGTACCGTGAAGCAGCCGAGTGGACCTATATATAAATAGGCCCAGTACCTGACGTGTGCTAGGTGTCACATAGGCTGGTTTTATTAAGTTTTCGCCTCCTATCGTTACACTGCAAGTAATGCAAAACTTGACGACTGAATAAAGATAAGATGAAAAAGGGAGAGACCTTACTTTGATGGCGCCTACATTAGTATGTAAGCATAGCAAGTCGTCTCTAGCGGGGGCGCTGGGATGGCCGTGGAGGCTGCTGCAGCGGGGAGGCGGTCTAGTTAACTAGAGGCTACGCTTTTACACCGATACGCTACCCATATCTAGTCACTTTCATTAAAGAACTAACAGCAGAAGCAATGAGGGATGGATGCTTGAATGGTCGCAACTATTTTTGCTGAGAGAAAAATTTACTAGAACGCGAAAGGAACTCATGAAGCCGATAGACGGCACATTTCCTGAAGCAAGCTGATTCTCGAAGTGTTGGAAGTCGGTAAAAACCCGTTAAGTGCGCGTAAAATGATTACGTTGCAGTCTCCACGTAGTACCGTCGTTTAAAGCGAGAAATCGGGATAGACGACTGCGTAATCATCATTATCGTCACTTTTTTTCTCATTTTCCGCTTTGTTCGTTGGAGCCCTTCAAATTATCGAAGCTTAGATCGGCGAGATGCAGGTTTACGGTTAAGTGTCGATTCACACTTGTAGCAATTTGGCTTGTAAAGCGCAGGCATTGTTTCGACCCACATCTAATACCTTGCCTTCATGGACTACATGTTTCACCTAATTTTATCAATAAATGAAAAAGGTGTAATTGATTAGTAACTAAAAATTGGGCTGAAACAGCTTACAATCTATTTCTGTTTAGTCTGTCATCTTTACGATGCTGAAGCTCAGCGAAACACGCAGGCAGAAGTTAAATGCCACATGTTCGTTGCGGTAGCGATTCATAAAATATTAACGTAAAACATAAGCGGCCATATGCATTAAGTTAGTATGTTAATACAATTATGCAGAAATTGATCTCTGTCTCTATCTTATCTCGGTGTTGAGATGCACTTGGCTATGGTTTCATTTCCATCAGAATGATAAGAGCCACAGTCGAACACCAAAGAACCGGTCGCATGCATAGGGTATCAATGAACAAATTCGATATACATGTATCATATCTCTTCGACCCATCTGAAATGCAATTTTGGATAGCGACAGCAGACGGGGGTGTCTCAGTTATCTGAAAATGTATTTCATGGCACCGAACTGATACGAGGCAGAATTCATTACTACTCTATGCATCTCACACCGATTCATACGCTTACCATCTGCTGGCCAACGTATAGTTCGGATCAGCGGAAAAAATGCAGAAGGTACGGAAAAGGAGGTTTGACAATGAAGACGTTGTTATGATGTCAGCAACGGCTCGACACGCTAGAAAGGCTACGGCAGCCTTGTCAACATCAGGCAGCAGCAGCACTCTTACCGCTGAATCGTTATCGCGAGTCGATCTGCTGAAGATTAGTTGTACATCGATACATTGACCTAATCTTGGCGATGACTTGAAAGGCGCATGGTATGAAAAACAGACCAATGATGTATCAAGATGAGATCATTTTTGCGGCGTAAAAATACCTAATAATACCCACACCAATTACTAGAGACTCAAATACGAATTACTCTGTTGGCAGTCTATTTGTTTCAATTCTAAACCTAGCTTCGGTTATAGAAATAAGATGTTTTTTAAATAAACTACTTTTTTTTTCATCAATCAACCTCATTGCCCACGTTTTTTTTGCCGGCGTTTACGACTACACGATCTAGACTAGTAAGAACCTGTCGCTTGAAGCAGCTGAGTTTGAGTGAAGCGGGTATAATAAGTCTGCACAAAAGTGTCAACTTGGTGCACGCTATATGACGAACAAACAGGGAACGGATGCCCGTATGAATATTTACAGACAGATGTGTCGAAAGACTGTCATTCATATAGAGTCAGTGATCCGTTTGCTCGTCGATACTTTGTTAAATGCGCACCCGTGCTTACACTTTGGGCGTATTTTTGGGGTGGCAGCATCGCCGGAAAATCCTTGCTCACATCGCGTGTCACGGCCGATTGCGCAAACAGGGATAGCACTTCGCCTTTCAACACAAAAACCCAACTTCCATTTTAAGTTACTTTTTATTACTACGACCACTACTACTTCTATGTATCTTGAGCTATATGGAGATGACAACAGTTCGAAACGAGTGGATAAAAATCATTTAGGGACCAGAATTGACGGAACAGCCCTATGGGTTGATTTGATAGTCCCGATTTCATGTCATTTCTAGAAATATATTTAGTTGTTCTACAGACCTCACATATGTGGTATAATCGGTAAAGACACAGAATAAGAGGGGAGTGTAATACATTACGCATATTAACAGTATAACTCAGTATATTATACTGTATATTATACGACATACAGCCCATAGGTAAAATTTATTGTACGTCTAGTTGTCCATTAATCGTGTTTTCTCTTGAACTGAAGGCACGCCCACGTTAAAAGTGACCTAAGCGTATTTAGCATCAATAAGTAAGGATCGAAAAAGCAGGCCAGATGTTCGATTATTATATACCTAACATTATATTACTGAGCCAGGCTTAGGTATACGAAAGTATAAAGAGAAAATGTAGAGTTACCCTTGAGTAAGGTGCAACTCTATATATTACAAATAAACGAATTAACAACTGCATGAAAATCACTTCGATAGTTAAAGCCGTTTTTGTTTCAATTCTAAACTTGCGTTTTGTCTAACTAAAAGCTTGACCTTCTGCTAATTATGGACCTGCGCTTTAAGACCCACGCTTTTCCAATTTTGTGTACGGGCACCGGAAGGAGTAGCCAGTTTTGATTTAGCCTGCCGCGACACCGCTGTCTGACGCAAGCTAGGCATGTAAATTGTGTGTGAAGACGTAGGAGACAAGGCCTATATTGCTAGCTTTCCTTCACGCCTACGTGGAGCGTTTGTACTGCCCGAGAAGGCTCGACGGTTTGTGCATTTTGCTGTTATGGTTGTATTTTACTTTTGAGACATCCGAAACAGAAGCGCTACCGGTTTAGACAAAATCTGTGTACGGTACGAGCACTAGAAACAGATGCGTCGAGTAAAGGCTATTTAACCTTGTGGGCTTCACAATGGGCACGATTCAGATAGAGACGGGCCAAAGTGAGTGCACTAGATCCTTCTTTAGATCGGATGCGAGCAATAAATTGGGGTGTAAGCGAGAAAAACAGGACAACTATAACGTTCGATAGCACCATATATCCGCAGGATGGCTTTGAATACTCTCGATAATTCCGACTCTCTCACACGCGCACATGTGTGTACCGCTTCAATGTGTATTAGACTTCTAAGAAAACTGTATTCGAATTAAAGAAATCATTTAAAGAACTTAGTACATAATCAAATAGCTTGTTTTTCGCTCTTGGCTTTATATATTTTTGTAGATGCTGTCTCTAGTAAAACTGCCCAGGGCTATTAGTTAATCTGTTAGGCATTTTCCTATCTAATTAAATTAATCTAAATAAATGTTACCATCTGAGTTTTTTCATTTCAATTAAATGTAGAGGCTAAGAGAGTTCGCTAAAAGCAATGAAGGGAAGTCTCGTTCCTATACCTAAAAGGCTCAAAAGGATTCAACAACCCAAATCTGAAGCGGGCTTCGCGAAATCTATTTAGTTATGAAATACTACACAGAATCTCGAGTTGAAAAGCATATTATTGGTATAATCTATAATAGTAGTATTATTACGCCCTATCACCTTTTATCATGCTCACCAAACTTATATAATAAATACGTAATTTCAGTGTGCTTAATTGGCAAATATTCTGCTATAAAAGTGGGCCTGTAAACAATAGCTCCATAATACTTATCCTCTCACAGATTTATATATAGCCTTACGAATCTTTTAAGCTGTGATCTGCTTTGCTTGGTATGCTCATATCAGGGCATTTTCAAGACAATCATCGAACCCTCCTTATGCGTAGAAGTATGTGCCCCCTCTCAGTCTAGCGCGTGGTTGGCCATGTGAGAACTTGTTGCGAACCCTTTAGAAGTAGCGACTAATAAATTATTCACAGAACTGACTACTTTAAGGGTCGACCTTCGGTCGGCCCTGGATTCTTCCACGTGAAAACAAATACATCGGTCATCATTTCTGGGGACCTGGGCGAAGCCCAGTGTCTTTCGACAGATAGCAGTGGACCATTCTTGCGCAATCAATCCTAATAGTAGCTGACCTGTGTGGTGTGCGATCAATATGCAGTTGAACATACGGCGAAACAGGCGGCAGACGATCGTGAAGATCATCTAGAGAGACAGGAGCTCGTTGATCTTCTCTAATAGTTCGATTAAAATTTATTGAAATTTAGCTTTTTTGGAATCTCGAATGTGATATCGACAGTTTGTCGAACTGATCCGTGGTGGGCGATCGGTTTGTGGGGTCCGCTGTTTACTTTGAATTAGATTGTACGTAGGACTCATTAAAAGGCCTGACTAGATTGCGGTGCGGTCTTTTCCGGTACCGTCAAGCTAACCCTGCTGAACTGTTTGTGGACCTTTGCCTTTGCGTTTTTTTATACAGTTACCAACAATCTGAATCACAGGCAAGCCAACTATAACGGAACAAAAATAATAACAAACTCTATGTGGACATGATCATACACTTTATAATCCGTATTGATAAAACTCGATAATTTTACTTTTAGCACTATCAAAACGCTGCTAACTGATATCATCTCAATCATATGTTGTCATAGACACCATATGATTGAGATGTTGAAATTTCGTTAGTTGCGAAGCCCAAATGCGACATGTATGCTAAACGGTTAGAGTGAATCGTTCGCTCCCCTACCTATAATTCGCAAAAACGAAGAACGTGAAATAAGGGCATCACGCACCGCTCTATCTATAGACTATTGATTAGCCCGAAATGGTTGTGGAAATTTTCAAAAGGACAGTGACCTAATTTGAAAAAATTGACACATTATTGACGATCCGTGCGTTCCTTAATGATGTACAGCTATGCTCAATGGTGAAAATTCCGAAAACGTATTGTTCAGCAAGAAAACATGTATATAGCATGACCCTTCGGCAGAAAGAAAAACGCCTTATTTTCATTTTCGCTCGTATATAAATGAGAAAAGCGGTTTAAGAAAGCATGTTCATAAGTTTGCGTAAAGGACTACAGAACGGACGAAAATAAAACGTCGACAATCAGAACTATCGTGGTGTAATAATTCCGTAATGTATAACATATTACTTGGAATCTCAGTTGTAGGATTGAAAATCAATTCAATTCAACATCGTCATAGATATGTTTAATACGGTATACGCTCACTGGTCTACCGAATATATTCTCACCATTTGCGCGCCCAAACGCGACCCAAGGCTAGTACGCGAAAAAAAGCATCCTGTCAGGCTATAGATAGACCGATGGATAAATGCAAAGCGTTACCATAAAAATTAACCACGTAGGTCTTACCCCCGAATATATTAGCTACCATATACAGGTGTCCATATTTCTGGAGATTTTGTATTTTCTCGATAATGCTATCGATGCAATTGACACAGAGCATCCTAACACTATAGCAAACGTAAACGTAATAACAATAACAAAAACAATGAGAGAGGATAAAGCAGCCAACTCGAACCGCGACTCTTTATCTTAACGTTGCAAGGCTCATGAGCACTCCGTATCTAAAAGTTTAAGGAAAAAAAAATGAAAGATGTAGGCACACAAGGAATAGTATCAGCTACTACACTATGAAGGAACATGCATACCTCTGTGATATCTAGTCTTTGTGTCTGAGTTTTTGTATATATAAGTATGGATTAAACACCAGTAGCGCTGACATAACTCAAAATAATATTACGTCCAAGGTTGACGTACCTGTATGTGTGCCACCTCCGAGGCCATCGTCATGGGGCTGCTGGTAGAAATGTGACCTGCAAAGAAGAAGGTTGAAGTTGAGCTTTAACAGTGTCTAACTTGTCGGCCATTGTTGACGTACTCGCTGACGAGTCCTATATTCTGTAGTTTCGGGCCTCTTCAAAAGAGCGTCATCAAGTTTCTATACTGCATTGCGACCGCAGTTCCCGAAAAAACATAACACCACTACCCCATCGTCATTAGAGCTAGAAAAAGTGTCACTATTATTGCTATTGTGATCTCTATTCGAAAGAGCACTATCTTCCTGCAACCTCATAACGTTTTTGAAACAGAAACAAGCAGTAGGGGTATGCTGAAGGTGATACTTTCACTATGGGGTAGTTTCAAACTAGACCGCAACAATGATTGCTTCGATAACAAACGTTATGAGGGCAACCTTTCCCGGAAAGTTTGGTCGAGGTAATCTCTTTATAGCTTCATCGAGGTCAGCATCGGAATCGATTTAGTCAGTTCGAACACTCCCGATCGCAAAGCGCACGCTCTTTCGAAACGTCGCTGCATAAATACACTGAAACAGAACGGGCAAAAGAGACAAGCCCATTTATAGCACAGGATTGCAAATATGCCTCGGACGCTTTATCGCCAAGCCTCGAGCACGCAGGAAGCACGGTTTATAACTCCGAAGATAATAGTGATTGCGATAACAGTCATTCGTACGAACGATCTCAGAATGCTTTGTGGGGAGCGACTTCGCTGCGAAAAACTGGACACAACTTTTATTGTTAGGTGCGATAATATTGGTAGGGGCAGAAAATAACAGCCACGATGAATGGTCATAACAGAGTGAAGGCCAGTTGCGCGTTGTTAGGTCAAATAGTTTCGGATGCATGCCTTGTAGGGTCACGTCAAATTCTAAGTGGAGGCGGTTCAGTAGAAGCCCACATGTAAATCCATTGTCGCGAAACATACACACTGCCCAGAAAACTAGCAATGATTACGGCGAGCCAGAAAACCTGCCCAGTTTAGAGCAAGCGGCTCGTTCAGACGGAACGATGAGGGTTCGAATCGTCAGATGCGAAGTTCTAATGCTGCGTCCATTTCCATTCTAAGCAATACGCGCGCCTGATCTTAAATCAGCAAAACGGTGGAGCTGAGACGCCGCAAATTGCCCAGTCTAACTAAGTTTTCAATGAACGTCATCTAAATCCAGTTATGAACAAACAAAAGATACTTGACAGTTGATTCGTACACGGACAATACCATTCATAAAGCACTATGTCCACACTGCATCCTCAAGCGTTTAAATTGCTTTACACTTTGATCATACGTTACGTCTCCCCTTGTGAGTTCATCACTAAAACGATAAATGTCCGTTACTTTATTACAACTATTTTTAGACGACCTACTACTACGTTGGACACGGAATAGTGAATCTGTGGACTGGCCTTTCCAATCGCGACTGCTAAACTACTAATACTGGTCAAATTAACCTAGCCCTGTGATCGCCTTGACGCGTCATGTACAGCACTGGTGCACCAACTATTTGGTAACGCAGTGTACGTCCATACGCAGGCCCAGCTCATACTTGTGAGACAATGTCGGTATGCCCAACCAACGATAATGGCACAGACCTAAATCGGTTTGGGGATGTGAAGCGTTACCTTTAACTCGATGAGTTTCTGACCTTCGCTGATCGGACGGATCTAATGGGCCTCTCAAGGACTGTCCTGCACCCACATAGGCCGCGCAGACGGCTTGCCTGCTTCGGCTACCTGCATATTCTACTCTTCTCAGTTGAGTGGGTAGACGCACATACAGGCATGGTCTGCTTTTGCTCCACGGATCAGGACGCCTTGCATTGTGAATCACATATGGTCGTTAAAATAATTATCCGTATGCCATTCTAATGATGTTGGCTTGATCACCTATAGAGACGCCTCACCGTATATCTACATCTATATGATGTAACAATACTCTAGAGTTGCAGCTTCACAAATAAGCATCCATTGGCACTGGTATTAACTTTAATCTTCCAACTAATAGAAAGAGGTTTAGGTGAGAAAAAGAGCAAGAGGAAGAGAAAAGAGGCCGCTCGTTGGCATCGCATTGTTTCTATGATTATTAAAAGTATATAGACAAACATTAACGATGATCGATCTCTTTTGTGGTCTCTTCATCGATGCAGACTGTTGATCTCTGGACTGTCGCGTTGCAAGTTTGTCTGGCAAAAAAACGTACGTCGCCCTATTACCGTTTAGGTATATATGCTCCTGAGCTAGACAGAATCATATATACCAAAGGTATTGCAATGTTCGCTCGTTTACTGAAGCTTAGTCTATTCGTGAATCTGTCGTTCCGGAAAGAACTGGGCTGATTTAGAGACACGATATGACGCCTGGACCGAGTTCCCGTATTCCCTCAGGCGCTGATCGTTGGGTTGACGCGATGTTGGTGTCGTTGTTACTGAGTCTAACTTGTTGATAATGCTTTGTGAATGATGCCTAGTGTGCTAATGAGACACGAATGCTTTGTGTTAGCGCGAGTAGTCTGCGGTAATCCGGTCCCGTTTGCAACATTTACGCGCGCGCCCGTGGTATACAAGTCATGATGCTCATTGGCTAGCTCACTCGAGGTAATTGCGTTGTGAAGACCACTACTGGTGGCTAGGGCCTGCGGCTAAGGACATCCTGCCCTAAAGCGCTTTGCTGGCACTAATTTTGGTAGTGGGCCTTGTGCAAATATAAATGCACGTAATTACTTGGCAGGGAGTGTTCGAGGGCAGGCGTAAGCACAGAGGGAGCACAAAGCCCGTGGGTTGTTTTGTACTCATCTTCGGGCAAATCGCAATACGCGAAAACTCAAAGGGAAATGACGTGTGGCTTAGTATTCCTCTTGTGGCGACTTTATAGTTCAAGCCTATCTTAGCGTTTAAAACTAATTGCTCTTTCTGTCTGTTGTTGAACTGGAGAGCAGTTAAGGTTCAGAAATGATAGCGAATGCATAGAAGGGTTTGCGCCCGCCACCAAGAATCCTTTGGGAAAGTATTGGTGATTTACTTTCAACGTGTTTCTTCAAGGAACACAAAGGATCTAATGCAGTAGGGTGCATAAAAGCGAGCAACGAAAAGTTATATTCGTACTTAGCGCCCATTTTCAGTCCACAACAGATGGTTCTCAACTGCTGTCGTCGCCAATCCTTTAGCCGCTTTCAAGGCAGCAAAACTTTGATAGCCTAAGGGCGCAGGGGAACAAAACCGGGAAGGCCGATGCAATGAGTGTGGTTGCGTGGGTAGGTGTTGGTCGAGAAGCCGCTGGCTTCTCCATTGTCTCGTTTCGAAGCAAAGAATTTCCCCAGCTGGTCGTCCTGCATCCGTTCTCATTCATCCACTCACACTCTGTTTCATCGGCGCAACTCACCGTCGCGTTTCGGTAAAAGCTCCCGCCTCTGAAGGAGCGACTGCGGACTGAAACACACGAAGAAGAAGAATCCTGCTTGCGCAACCGACCACACGTCAGAGCGACAATAACTGAAGTTTCTGTCGGCAGCGGCAATAAATCCGGTCTTATTTAGAAGAGCCATGCCACAGATGGAAGAGACACTTTGAGTTTCGCGCCGGATGAGCACGGCAGGCTACTGCCAGTCGAAAACGATGATAGTGGTGCTTCTTTTTTTGCGCCGTAGTATGGCATTCTTTCTCTCTCCCGCCTATTCCGCTATAGGGTTTTCGACAATCCATACGCCCATCCCTGCCACCTCTTTTTTCTGTTTTCCCCAAGTCAGACAGTGGCTATTTAAATCGTTTGTTTTTCTTTAGCACAGTAGTTTTTCTTTAGAAGCTAGAGCACTTCGAGTAGAAGATTTGTTACTTAACTCATGCCTGCTGAACGTCTCTTATTGCCGAAGTATTATATAATGGGATGAGTATTGATAGAGCATTGATGACTAAATTCAATGGTGCTTTTAAGGCTTGCGAGCGTTTAGGTTATACGTGTTCTGTATCAACTAAACAATTTCCCATGGAGCTAAACAGGACAAGGAAAGGCGTATTTCTATCATATTATTCATATCATAGGAATACGTTTTCAGATTGTAAATTAGTTGATGAAAATACTGCTATCAGATACTCTCATTGATCTGAGCTTCACTTTGTACAGTGTGGTAGAACTTATATTGTCTTACACGTAATGAGACAACAAAGCAGCGGTATAACCACCAAATTGTGACCTAAATTTCACTTGTTATTTTATGTGCATTCATCTTCATACCCGGATACAAACAATTACCCACAATATAAATCAGTAAAAAAAAAATATTGAACCACACATATATCACATGTACGCAGAGGTTAAAGATAGCACATGGGTAATATAAATTGTTTTAGATTTATCTATTGTCCTAATAATAATATAATAATTAGTGTTCGTTCACTTTTTACTTGTGTAGGTATATTTCAGTAATCTCTCAAGGGGTTTTTAGGTGCCATTTAGTAGTAAAGATATGAAACTAGCATACGAACGCAAAACTCCTACTAGGCTCAGTCGACATCAGTTTGTTCAAATTTTGGAACCTAAAGCAGATTTGGCGATAGAAATAAAAAAAAAAAAAACACAAAGAGAGAAATTCTACCCGAGTCTTTTCAGGATGAACGAAATCGAGAAAAATAAAATATCTGCTATAAACAACTCGCCGAAACAGGTTCACTCTTTTTTTCAATGTATTTAAGTTGAAACGAGTGACGATTCAGAAGTGTTTAGCTCTCAGGTGCCCTCACTTAGTTACCTTAATGATTATGCACATTTTGCTATTAATTAAATCATTCTACACTTCTAAGGATAATTCACTTAGTTTCTACAATGATACGCGCGGAAACTCATGCGCACGCTTCGGTTATGTCAACGAAATCTATAGACCTGCTAACATCGTCACTACGCAATGCTGCCATTGTAAAGCCGCCAGATACCATTCAGTTAACCTCCAGCCAGCCGGTGGGTCACAGAAACTATATATTCTCGCTTATCGCTCTATTTGCTGTGCAGAAGCTCGTACAAAATCTCGTTTTCCTACTAACTTGCCCAAATCCAGCCTCCTCATCCTTAAAGCTTCTGCTCATATCGATTCCTTATGACAAAAACTTAAGATTTCCGTGCATATACTTCAAGAAATGCTCTTTCTTTCCCCACTTTGTCTCGCCTCGTCCCGTCCTATTTGCGGTCGCCGACATCGTTTTCGTTTTAGTCATTGTTTCGTCTCTGCCCGTGCTATTGACGGTGAAAAGCTGTCTGTCTTCACCGTTTGTAGACGCCATCTACATCTATGTCTACTTGCATTAGGAGAAAAAGGAAAAGCATTTCATTTTAAAAGTTTCCCGCCGTCCTCCAGGCAGCGTCGCTATATTCATCTAACACCCACCATTCTCACCTCCCTCTCTGTATGCTATCCAGAAGCATGCAACTGCCCCAAGCCAGCTTTCCGGACAACCAATCCCAACTCTTGTATCCCTTGGTCCTTGCCCTACCGCCGTTGGCCCTTCAGCAGCAACAGCCCTGCTCTGCTTGCGTCTGCGCCTCCATGGACTTCCACCACCGGCCCCACTACCGGTAACTTGTGCGCACCACTGTTTAGGGCGCTTTTTCATAGCCTAGATTCAATTTAGCGCCGCCTCCTCACCAGCTCTAGGCATGTAGGAATTGCTCAATTCAATTTCGAATCAGGCCTACTTCTAATTCGGACATGGAAAGGTGCCGGTGCTCCTTTCGAACTCCTTTATCTCTTGGACGAAAAGGCAACGAACCGGTTGATAATATAGGTCAGTTTCGTTCTATAATGTGTCCGTGCGCGCGTCTCAACGAACCTCTCGATGATAATATAAAAAAAAGTCAACAAAGTACAAAAGCAGGACACAAATGATATAGGATAAAGATACATAGACTGATGATAAAATAGGGACATTAGCTATGTCCGATTGCACGAGCAACAAAAAGCCTAAAGTGACTGAAAAGAAACGCTCCGAGATAATGAGGAGATGCCACAAGCAGCATAAGACGCACCAGATAAGGAAATAAAAAAACTGCGAAGCAGAGCGCTAAAGAACAGAGGAATAGAACCAAAAAGACATGAGAAGCGTTCTATTGGGTGGTATCTAATGTAACTGATTTTTTACACACCTCCGCATGTGCCTTCTTTGACAAAAACCCAGTTTTCGACGAACGGTAGCGAAGCTGGGATTGCGCAACTATCGACGTCATCAATAAACAACGCAGTGGCGAAGTAAGGACCATACGAATGGTGACGATGACCAAGGAGAGTGGTAACGCAAACGGTTTGTTGAAATAGCAACGATAAATAAAAAAGGACAACAACTTGCTAAGCATACTATATGCCCTTTCTCGTCGTTACCATGTATTATCGTTTTTAACTTAGAGATGCAGCTGCAACGTTGTGCTATATAATTATAATTATTATGTGTTATAATTATCGTAAGTCAGAAAAATCTAGTTCTGTATAAATGGCACTAAGCAAAATCCAGTACTTGGAAATTTCTTGCCATTGCACTTTTCGTTGTGATCAATTTGGACTCTTAGTGTTTGCAAAGGGGTTGATTATAATCGCAATAATATGAACTGAGATCATCAGCTCTGACTGTAATATTGGGCGTTCAATTGTCTGATCATAGACCTTATATTCTGACGAGGTCTCGCTATGCACGCAAACTAATCCAGTAAACGTTTCAACACAATGTGCCCTGATTGTGTCAGATGAGTTACTTAAAAGTAGACCGAAAAGCAACTACATACTATGTTTGTTTGTATAGTATGGATTCTACACATCTCATTTATGTAGCAGCGTCAGGTTGTCATGACGCTATCTTCGATTAAGCGTCTATTTACTCGAGCGAATTGAAACGCTGCCAGCAACCCAATGCGCTCGGCTGAGTAAGCAATTTCCGCTATCGAAGTCCGATCCGGAGAGGACGTGAGGAATTTTTCGTAAGGGCACAGATTGCCTAGTTCAACGGATCAAAGCATTGGAACTTCGCATACGACCTACCTAGATAAAATCAAATACTGACAAAACACCAACGTAATTCCTTGAAGCGTAATGTCGACTTCACCCCAGTCGTTTCAATCCTTAGTGACGTCAAGTGCTTATGCAGCCCGCACCAGATAATAAATATGACGTTATAAAGTACTATTTAAATTCGTTGGCTGCCCTTTATTCCTTCCGAAAAGCATTTAGTCACTTGTTTAGGCATTTTTTTTCGAAGTTTCTCTGTGTTCCATTAGCAGGTGTAAGTGAGCCTCGATGTTAGGCAACCTTTAACATGCAATATACGTTCTGACCTACAGTGTCCTTTAAAGTTGTTAGGTGCTACAGCACTACCTCATTGTTGTTTTGCTTGCAAAATTGGAACACAGTTTGCGACTTATACTACTGCCGAAAATCAATTATTGCGGGGCATTTTCCTAGCCCTAAAACACGACGTCACACGGTATAAGGGTTAGAAAAGGGAAAAAGAAGCAAAACAAAATGAAATAATGAATGTACTGCAGATGCCTAGAAAGCCTTTACTTATCACCGCAAAAAAGAAGGGATTGCATCCAATAGGAAGTTATGTCTCTCCCAAATCGAGTAATATCGGGAAGCAATTGTTTTTTTATTTTTCCTTTGTTTGAGTCAATATATATTCTGCGCAAATGTTCGGTAATCAGAATTGTTACATTAAATGGCTGTCGTTTTTCATATTCGAGTAATTCTAACCTAAACTACCTCAAATACTCTAGTTTAAATATTTAAAAAAATATTACTTCGTGTAGCGTATACCGAAGTTCAAGGA
This sequence comes from Varroa jacobsoni, assembly GCF_002532875.2. Lineage (NCBI taxonomy): Eukaryota > Metazoa > Arthropoda > Arachnida > Mesostigmata > Varroidae > Varroa > Varroa jacobsoni. The sequence continues at coordinate 193,348 of NW_019213516.1, forward strand.
ATACTCTGTCGCAGACCCTGCCTTTCTGTTTTGCTAGATTCAATGAAATTCATGTCCAGGCCAAATTATGCACTAAAGTGTGCACTGAAGAGATGATACATGCCTATCCCAAGTACAAAAAAGAACACATCTAATTAGTTGGCAAGGTCGTCCGCTTAGGGTGTTCAGATCGTTTACACGCACTACCTATTAACCTTAACATCCGATGCCCGTACCCTACTTCTAGTCGTCAAACTTTAGATAAGCTCCGCTACCTCTACAGATCTTACAAGAGGCACGTGATCCCTATGAAATCGCGTTCTGCAAAGAAAAATCAGATTTGCAAATCTCTCTCAGCTCAATTCAATCTGGCAGACGTTGTATTTCCACAGAGGTAACAATCGAGATGTAAGTGTCCTTCATATCCAAAAAGCTTCTTTCATTTCACACCGGGCATAACCAGCTCCTTGTAAATGCACAACTGCTATTGAGCCAAACACGGCCCCTATAAAAACATCTCTATATACACAAAGATTTTACTTCCGCTCTAGTTTAATACATTTTCCACGTTCCGTACATCTGTACAAACGATGGTAGAATGCATCTTAGTACTTTTGCAGATACAAAATAAATATGCTATTTAATATGTAAAAACGTATATTGGGTTTTCGAAAAAGCGTTGACTTTTGTTAAGGCAATAGTTCTACTAAGCTAAATGTACGCCATTTTAAGTCGCTCTAGATATGGTTCGATTTGATTACGGTTCTGTAGAGTTTTGCAGGTGAATATATAGTCTAGTTATTTGTTTTCCTTAAATTATTTAATTCCTTTCCGTCGGACCATATGATATTAAGATATCCTACTTTTTTAGAGTCAGCTTTCTTCAAGTAGTTCAAAAATGTTCAGCTCCTTGACGGCGTCTTTCGAGACTCACATACCGATCTTGCTTGGTTTTTCCAATAATTTCATCTGTTTGGTGATTTGTCTACAGTTGCAAGAAGTGTCCTTCACATTGAAGTTTCCAGTAGAAAAGCGATTAAACCATTTTCGGGCATCTCGACGTCAAACAGCACTTCGACAGAGTTTTTGTGTGCTTATCGTAATAAAATTGAAAAATAATAGTACCTTTTTTGCAGGCACTTCCTACATTTTTACGGCACTCTAGCTTGAGTCTGGAGAGGAGCGTTTTGACAAGGTTAGCACAACATTAATCATCAAATCTCATCGTTCAAATTATGCCAACGTAAAATATGTAGGCTTAAAGCCATGTAATTAGAAATAAACAGTCAATCCTATATAAACAAGTGCTATAAAAGTATGGTACTATAGCTGAGTTATGCACGTCTAGGATAGGATTCGGTATTTACTAGGATATAAAGCATCATCTATATGGAAAACAGATAGGTGTTAGAAAGTTCCCCGGCTTCGAGAAACATCAAGTACGTAACATTCGCAGTTAGCATAGGTTAACGGTGAGTCGCTGAGTTTCGGTAGCGAAGTTTCTTTTTTTGCTTAGTATACCTCGTTGCTGAAAACATTATTGAGATAAAGCTGATGCCCAAGCTAGGGTCCATTTAAATATAATATGCTTCCTTGCAAATTACATCTTTTTGTTATTTTCTTTTAGTGGTGGATAGAGCGTACGTTGGATCGACCTATCTGTCATACGAATTTGCGCAGAATTTGTTAGAAATTTGCTTAGATTGATTTTGGAAAAGACCTACATACAAACTTCCACGGGGGTAGACGCATTTCAGATAACTTTATCTTTATTAACCATCCTAATTCTTTTAGACTGCCAGTACCTGCATCCGACACAAACCTAGTGATTTTTCGACCGTTCTTCCAGTCTTGTGCAGGCTGCCCTAGATTTTCGCAGATACATGCGGAATTGAGAGGGGCAGCTAATGATCCAGGCACTTAGTTCAAGTACAAAAAACAGCGCACTATCAGAGTCGTAGATAGTTGCTAACTTAAGTCGATGATTTTTAGATGTTTTCAAGTTGTTTTTTTAATAGTAGATATTATCGTAGCGATTCATATCTTTTTTGCGAAGCGTTAGTCATGCCTGCATCTATGCTTTCGGCAGCAGTTTGTCGTTCGTCCTGCATCTTAAGTAAAAGTAAAAAAAAAAACGCGCAGAAAACATACTAATTTGATCAGCCCAAGCAATAGGCGTAGCTACCTATTGCGGCTGCTGGCCTATTGATCACACACCCAGAAAAGCATAAGGTGACATTATATTTCTATGAAATATATTTGCGATAGAAATATTTGAAACGTTTCATCTTTCTGTAGTTGTCTAAATAGGCCCTCCAGAAGATGTCTCATGCTAAGTTTCAAAGGAACTTACTGTGAAATATGGCTGAAGTTTTGGATGATTTTTTCGTTATTTAAATGTCAAATGGTAAAATAGTATCGTAATGCTCGGTCATCTAGTTAAATAGCTCAATTACGACTTAGCTAACCTGGCATCATCATTCATCCTTGTTATTGTCGCAATTGTGAACTGCCACATGCCGCCAGCTCGTTAGCTTTTACCTTCGATAGCGTCACTTTATTAAATTTATCAAACGATTACTTCCAACCAAAAAGACAGTCGAACACTTTCTTTTTCGCAGAGTGGACACCCATTTGTTGCTAAACAACTTCTGCTGAAGGCTAGAAATAATAACAAGAATATTATATAATATATATATAATAAGAGTAAGATGGAAATCGGCAGATGTCAGCGTTTAATAATCTACGTTCTACCTGTATGCCATATTGGCGAACGCACGTCAATGATTTTGTAAAATTACGTCTTTCCAATAGCGCTACGACTTCACAGGCTCGCGGCTGTGCTTCGTTATCTAGCTTTGTGTCTTAAGCTCTGTCCTCGTAAGGCAAAACTTTACGTAAATACTTTACAAGTGTCAAAAACAGATGTGCCTCATATTGGTTCACATGTGGCATGTATTATGTGTAAGTAATTAATCTGACTTTATATATTTTTCGGCTTTCCAACATCCAGTATGGCCTATTTTAAGCTAATATATCATACCCTTATTATTATACCCCTGTCTTATAGTGTTACAAGAAGAATTAGAGATTTTTACTAGAGAGACCTAAGTATGGTGGTTTTCTTAATAATAATAGATTTTGTTTCTAGTTACAAGCATTTAATTTATAATTTGCGGATCAAAATTGGCATCATGGCTTTCGACTGATCTATAACTCTGCATTTAAAACACTAGATTTAGCGTATATTGATTGTTCACGGTACGATTTTGCCTTTATTCGGTTTTCTTATAGAGTTTAAAATATTTGCTGAAACATCCGGTATTCTCGTAATTACAATTCTTCACTAATCTTTAATAGACTCTGTTTGTTTGTCGTCTTTATATCTTCATGTCGGTGCGAGCAGCGTTATTCTCACCATGTATAATACATAGTCCAAACATGTACATACAGACATCTCGTTATCAGTAGTTAGACATCTTGTCTGCATCGAGCGAAATCTCTTCTGTACACGTACGGCCACCCGTATACGCGCAAACATTTATGAACTCATATTTAATTTATGTCTGAAAACCTCCCGTAGTAGGCGATAGTTCCGTGCGATAGCACTAAACAAAATAATGAGACGACAATAAACCAAGTCTACAGCACCTATCGTATTTCCAAACTTGGCAGTCATACTGGGCCAGACGACTTTTCTTTGTGCGTCGACCGCCGCTGCCACAAGGATTGTCGACTAAGTCGAAGACTGCGAGCATCGGCCAAAAACCTATCAGTTCTAATCCTATCTTGCAAGAATTAACAGGAAAGTACGAAGCAGCCTCTCTTGGTGCATGCCACCGTAAAGGGCACCGCGCCTACTACCCTCCACTATTCTGAGATTCAACGGGATGGCCCGGACCCATCTGGCCAATTGGCTTTCGGGGCATTCAGTTTGTCTCGACAGCCATGATGCGGTATCGTCGTTGCATTGTCGCCGTTCCTAACTGCCTTCCATTGCTACTCATGGAAATTTCTATAACAGCTATTGCTGTTGCCTTTCGATAATTGTCTGCCCAATCGACTGATCGAAAAATAATTTGAAGGGAGGTTCGATAGTTGCCGACGCGGAGCAGCGACGGCATAGCCGGCCCCGCAACTGCCATTAGGACAAGGCAGCCCTAGGGGCAACCGAAAAGGTCGAGAATGAAGGCATCTGAGAACGCTCGGATTGTCTATGGTGGAATTCGGAGCATTTGGGAAATGACAGCTCAAGCACAGTATTATCAGGACCTATTCTTCAATCTCTCCGTCCGTTCGGTTCTCGCTCTTCAGCTTGATCTGCCTGCTCTGTTTCAAGCCGCTTCTGTCTGGCACGGACCTTTGCCGGGTGGGATAATGCGCCTTTTCTGCGCCAGTCTACCCGGCTGGTAGCCCCAGTCCTACTGCAGCTACTGTTAAGCACTGTTTAGTTTAGGTCTGCTTGTGAGTAGTGTTTTCGATTCAAGAAGCGCTCAAACCGCGATCAACACAACGAAAATTCATGTCAGTTTCCGAAATCATCGATCAACGTGCTGCTCTAACTAATGTCACCGATGTTCCGTCTAATTACGCGCACTTTGTTCGAGCGGATGCAAGTCAGATTTGGCCTTTCTATGATTTATCTTCCTAAACAGTTCGCTCTACGGCCCCCCGTACCCGTTCCGTTCCCGCTGCCTCACAGCCTGAGCTTTAACGTACACTGCCGCCGAGCCAGCTCGAATCGTCGCGTCAAGATTAATATTCGATAAGGACGAAGGAAGCAAAAAAGAAAGGAACACTGGCATTAATCTGAGAAAGGTAGGTGTGTTGTGGCAAACCGATTTCGATGCTAGCGGCCGGGCAAGCAGGCCTGTGTGCACCATTAGGTGACGCGAAACTACCAACAGCTACTAGCAAAGCACAATCCTTGCTGTTACTAGGTGTGCTCTGTCGGTCACACCGTGTAGGTAACGGACATTCGTCTGATCCCCTGTTACTCGCCACAGGCCATCCTCCTTGTACAACACGCATCCAAAGCTAAGGAAAAAACTGCTCTCTGTCGTTTAGCTGGCTGCTTGGCAGCTAGTCCTGTCCAAGCTCGTCCACCTATGTGAAGAAGCCCGTGCCTTCAAGCTTTCAAGGCCTGGAAGCCCCCTATAAAACCCGTTGGCTGTGTTGCAAAAACCAGAAACAATTTGCCTGTCTCGTCGTCACCCCCTATACGGCTGTCGCTCATCGACGAATTATCATATGAGAGGACGTGCAATGCAAATACTCTCATAAAAAAATCTAGACATACGCACTACGCTGACCAGCCCACTACAACATGTGGACATGATGTAATCTTTTTTTTTTTTTTTACCTACACTCCCTCGCAAGGACACTGCCGACACATTACACCCTCTGACGCCGCATTTTTTCTTCCCCGGCGTAGCTTTCCTCTTCACGGATTCTAATGGAAAATAGGAAGTTTCGAGACTGAAGATTGAGTTAACTGAAGGGCGCTATTGGATCGATAAGCATATGCGCGAGCGTAATAGGGTGTGATGAACGTAGATGAGGCGAAACTGCGTTTAAAAAATAGCTCAAAAGCTCCGTTCTCACTTTGATAAATGAGTGTTTTCTAGCTAAATCTTGCTTTGACTATACTGTTGAAAACAAAACTTTCCAATATTGCTTAAAAATGAACGTTTTTACTACCTCTTCACTTCTGGAACAGAGCATGAGATCCTGTATGATTGTTGGTTATTTATGCTGGACTTTTTAATTCATGGATGCCTCTTTGAGCCTTTTAAGGTCAGCTAAATGTTTTCATATTTCATACACAAGTACGGCTACAATATCATTAACTGAACTCCAAATAATTAATTTCTTGATCACTTTAACAGTGTTCTGCGGAGGGGATTACTGGTAATTGGGAAAGCAATAATTAAAATTCAACTACCGACAACCCAGATTTAGCTCGGCATTGATGCCAGAATTTACGCTTTATTTTTCCGAGGATTCCAGTTTATAGTACTAGTAGTGGTAAGGACATCCATTGTATCCTTTCCGAAAACGTTAACCTAACTTTATAAGTCACTTTTGCTAATTCAACAAATCTATCTGCTTATGTACGCACGGATCAACGCAAACTCCGTATATAGTACGTCTACAGCTAGCCAATATTAATGTATGTTTTTTCTTGTGTCTGTAGAGTTTGTTCTCTACACACGCTAGACCCTTATATAAAAGTCCTACTCGACAACAAAAAAAATGATTGGCTGGCTGATCAAAGCTTCCTGCGCCTAGTCCTATAAAATATATTACCTATTGTATCTAGAGCTTCTGTTCTTTACTTGTCATGTAATCTATATTCTCCTTTTCAAATTAGCTGCTGAACCTGTTGTATAAGTAATATCAACAGTAAATAAAAGGCCTCATTGATAAGAACCATCCCATCAAAAACACACCCGAGGGACAAATGACAATGTTTATACACAACTCATAATCCTTTTTTTTCATAAGGCATCCTTCTGTTTGACATCTGCACCATCGTTCTCTTTGGCTGTTATGGGTAACACTTACAAACACATAGACTTGCAGCTTTGTTTTTGATAAAGAATTACCATTGCTTATACCAGCGAATGTAGTTGTCCTAAAAAAAAAAACTACTGGACTAGACTTATAGGTTTCGTCAACCACGCTCAGGAAATAGATGCTGATAACCGTTCTTATCATCTTCACGGCTTTTGTAGGACATGCAAGACAATGGTGTTTCGAAAACGATAACTGCAACATAAATTTTTATACGCAGAGATACGCTTAGTCGGAATCTGGCCTCATTGCTACCTTCAATTTTTGTCTAAATTATTATTGTTATATTATATCGTTGGTTATTCTACAGACAGTATAATAGAAAAGTGCTGTTTGACTTTATCATGCGGTGGTAAAAGCATTTGTCATGATGCCCACAGTCAATGGCCATGTTTAGCTTGAAGGCTGCGCGTAAAATAGCACGCGTCAGACGGTCAAACCAAATCATACTATTACCATTCGGCTGCTGAAGGTGTCACCAGTCTCGAATGCAGCAGTGAAATGCGTCGAAAGTTACTAGAAGTGCATGTGTGGTCTAATCAGGCCAATGGAACTTGTTTTTTCAGTACTTGCAGGCCTACTTGGAAATAAATGCAACCAGCGTTAATGAATGCAAACTTTGAAATCACTTTGAGTTTTCTCTGCCTCTGAAATTGCTATTACTTTTAGAAAGAATAGAGTTACGAAGTTTTGTCCCGACAAGTAAATGTAGCGTATGTTCAATATTCTAGGCTGATCTCTAAATTCCACCAGCTAAGAGTGCACTTAAAGAGTACCAAAAACAAGTAGGGCAATATAATTTAGTATTAGCTGCTTAACTCAATGGAACGATAACATCTAAAAATCAGACGCCCTCCGTATACCCGTATATACGCAGTAAAAGCCCGCATTTAAAATGGAATACGAATGATAGCATTCTTCAAGCGAGTTCAAAAACCTTGGCATTTCCCATATTGAAGTACATATTCCCAAGCATCACACGACACTTAATTCAGTATGCCAGTCTCATGAGAGTACACGAGCATTACGTAGGCATATGCACACCATATGGCAGAAAAGCTAGGAAAAGTCGATTAGATACCATGCATATTGTACAGCTCAACGTTACAATCATTTGTTTGTCACCGATTATCTCCACATATGTGCCAGTTTCAATAGCTGTTCTCATTGTCGCGGGCGCACTTGTATAGAACAATTATACCACGTAGACAATATGACAATAACGCTAAGTGACTGGTCACAAATGCTTGTTTATGCGATGTTACAGTATAAAAAATTTGTTCAAAGCCTTTGATCGCGGGAAAGCTTTGGCCAAACAAACTTTAACTTATGCACAAATACACAACTTCGATAGCTTCAATAGGCTCCTTGCCACATAATTTACAAAGTTAATCTGTAATGCTTAGGCGTTATCACGCAGTCATAGATCATGATTTCTTAGTGGCGCAGATTAATCTTGTACATAAATGTACATCACTGATGGAAACCTTCCTCTGTAACATCTTCACTTCGTTCGTGTCTCGCTGATACTGTTCGGCCAGGGCCGTTTTTCTTACGGCGAGCCGTTTTGGACTTTCTCCTTCAACGGAAAGGATTTTCCGTTTCCTTCAGCCGAGCTAAACCCGCGCAAAGGAGAGGAAGTAACCCACGTAAAATATAGGCGGTCCTTGAGCTCCACTGCTACGAAGACATGTAGTTTCTATGCTCCTCTATGCTTTTCTTTCTATGCTAAAAGTGTCACAATTCCCCGAACTCACGGGCGAAGCAAGAAGCGTATTCGATTCTTGAAGCCTGCAGGGTTAACGGGGCGCATAGTAACGTGTCAAGCTTGTGTAAGACGGTCGTTTTAGCAGTGGAAACAGCGGCCGCCATCGCTGTCGACTTCGGAGATCAACTGGAGAGACAGTTTTACTAGCTGCGGCTGGTGAGCGTCGAACGACTTAGATTCAGCTTCGGAGCGCGGAAGAAACGGACGAGAGAAACGAAAACGATTTTCTAAAATACCACTACCACTACAGCTTCGGCTGTTGGGAGTAATAATGGTAGCAATAGCGCGACTAGTGCCACTGCCATTGTAACTACAAGCACGGCCAAAGCTTCGTCGGCTGGCGAACAGTGAAGCGCCGCTCTTTCTGATCTTGTTTTGTTCTGGGCCGGTTCGAGGCTATTCAGTACCCTTTCTGCCAGCAAGCCAACGCGGTGACGGCAGCGGCCACATCCGCTGAAGATGTGCATGTTTATATCTGCTAGAATAAAATGTAGCGGCATAGTAACTACAGCTGGAGGGAAAACGTTGAGCGAGCTACTATTTATGAGACGAAATCTACCGAAGAGGTATTACCACTTTCATATTTAGACTTCGCATAGGTAAGTGGATAAGTGGATCACTTCTGAACAAAAGAAGTGGACTCTAACGAAGGAAAAAGAATAACATTGGTGTGCACGGGCTATGGGAACTGCCGACAGCTCTTGTAGATGGAGACAACGCGACTAAGGAAGCTTGCTTTGCCTCTGGTATCGCAGTAGGCTACGTTGAATGGTTCCTTTCCGTTTTCGAGAGGTCCGTATTGTTGTCCAAGATCGATAACAGATCGTCTACAGAGCACAAACAAAACGGGTTTTGGATTCGATAGTATCGTTCATTATTTACAGATTACGGTTTTAGGTGCATAGCGAGCTGAGGATGGTAAACGAATCGGAAATCCGCCTGCATTCGCTAGTGAAGTATTATCATTATGCATTGACTCAAGGTGCCGACTGAAATACTAAATATCCAGAAATTTAGTTGCTATTGATGAGGTATGGTTGAAACAAAACGCACATTCGCGCAAGACCTCAATCTCACGGATTAGCGCGTTTAAAATTCCTCTTATCGAATACAGTTATGTTGTGTTATTATTTATGTGGGATAACATAACTTCATAACATTTAGTCGTTATCTGTCATTGTGAATAATTCATATTTATTTAATATTCGCTTGCCGAAATCCCTTGAAGCCTCCACCATGTGTCCTGATTTTTCTTTGATTCTACTCGTTCCCTTTTGGAGGGGCGGCTGCGGCCAGGTGCGTGATAGGATCACATAATGCAGACTTTTATTTTTGTGCGGGCTAAAACAGCCATTTGCGTTGATTAGAAAGAGTATTATTCTTCCGTGTAACAGATAGCACAGACTGCTCTTTTGTCCACCTTGAAAATGGCCTGATGCCAAAAACCATATTTTCATATGGTTTAACAACGTCTAACAGCACCTTTACCATTGCGCGAGCTGCAATGCTTGTTGGATAAACTGGCAACAAGTTCTAAAATGATTAATGCGTTTTGAACAGTTTAAGCACTGATATGTAGTCAAACAAGCCTTAGTAGTAGCTATTGTGGACTGCTTCTTCAATCTTTTTTTTGAGGCTGTAACTAGGTCTCGACGCTTCTTTCAGATTCCTAAAACCCGCTGGAGTTCTAAAGGAATGTCAATTAAAGGCTTAAGGCACACTCGTTTTCCAACTGCGCTTCGCGGTGGCATTCCCATCCTAGGTTATCCTCTACTTGCGCGAAACCGCAGCTGGCCCGAAGTGGGCTATTTGTTGAGCTGGTAGGCCAATCTTACGGAGAGGAAAAACGACAGGGGGGTTACCGCTTCGGTCGTCGTTCTCTGAGAGATTCCTCGCTGTCTTCAAAGTAAGAAGTCGTGCTCAGGTTGCCAGCAAGGATACATATATATATATATAGCTTTGTTTCTGTCGTTATTGAGTTGTAGTTGGGGGATCCGGGAGGTAATGGGCTTGCTATATCTGTGCTAGCTCAACGCTGGTGGTAGAGCCAGCGTCGGCAACGGTTGGTAAGAAATTACGTTATTGTAGTTCAATGGGAGTTTTACCAGTTTGTGTAACGAGTTCAGCATCAGTTGAAAGAAAAAACAGTGATGCAGTCCGCTTCTTCATAATTCGGATCGCATCAGATAGTGACAAAACTAATAATGCTAAGTATGTATTACTGTTGACACTTGCCAATCGTCCTATGCAGCTTGAATGAAAGCAACTGTAGTCTGTATGACAAAAGAAAACAGTTGTATGAAATATTTCTCCTTAATAAACGCGACTCCTCAAACCCTTTTTGGATTAGAGTAGTAAAGCTCGTTAGAGTAGTAAAAATCCGGTCATACTGAAAAGCATTAAAGGTAATAGCATTATGCAAAGATGAGCATATATCATGTGACTGATGCATACTCATTTTCTTCATAATGGGCAGCTGTTAGATTTCGCTACCCATCAAATCATCGCATAGGCTAAAGCGATGAACTAACATTATAAAAAAGGCATTTTGATATAGCATTACCCTCTATCTTGTATACATACTACCTCTATTAGGCCCTATAAATAGACAGGACATACATATTACCTTTATGGCCCCTGTGGCATATATATCTCTAATGTACATATGTGTGTGATATGTCATATCTGTGCGCACTAACGTCTATAAGACGAAACCAATCGCGGTAGGCCGACATTTCGGCCAAGTTTTCCGCACGCATGGCAAAGGTGACAATGGCTATGTGTTATTTGTACTTGCGCTACCAAGGAAGCACGCTTTGGGCGGGTCTATTTCCTATTAAACTCGAGTTCCTGTTAATGAAAACAGGTTCTTTACGCAGGTAAGCTAAAAAGTCTTCTGACGGCTTGAAAGTGGGAACTGTTTTAAGCCGAAAGGTCCGCGAGGAGAACTGATTTTACCCACAATAATTTATATTGTATGGATCATGATTAGATCGCCAAGCGTTTTTGCTGTTGACATTTTTACCGAGGACAAATATTTTCTTGTCGGAAAAACATTGTAGATAACTTGCTGCTCCATTTTTGAAAGAATTGAGAACCAACGACAACGATCAATTATTGCTCTTATTGCCCTTGGGAAGTATCGGCGATCCCACATCAAGGCTTTCTGCCAACAATCTCACCTCAAAAGAACAATCATCAGCAATGCGTCTTAGATGGCAACGCTTAACTTGGAAGTCGTCACTGTTTTTTGTCGTTTCCGTTACACTGTACTGCTACAATTGGCTCTTCATTCTTCTTCAGACGTATATTTATTTCCAATGGTGTGTGTTATAAATTTTAGGTAACGCATATGCTTAACGTTCTCTATTACGGCTCGTGTCATCGATAGAATATGTCTACGTTTTGGTGCTACATATGTATAACTAGGCAGACAGAACCTAAAACAGGGTACGTTCCATGCTACAGCTGTCCTACTCTGGCTGAAATAGTACTGCTCATATCCTCATACGTTTTCGTATTTTGCTAGCGTCAAATTAATTGCTTCTCAGCTATTATTCCAGCCCATCCGGATAAGTTTGGCACGATAAGCATATATATTCAGTATAGCTTCGGCAATAATTATGGCAGATATTCGCATTGATGATCATAATGTGATCTGTGTAGATTCAATCTAACCTCAGGCATCTACTTTACGATACGTCATGATACCGAACAGGTGCGTCGTGGCCTTATCCGGCGTATCCGGTATTCTTGTGCATGTCGCTAGCCTAAATCTAAACAGCTGGTGGTAAGCAAACCTGCATTCATTCAACAACCGTAAAAACTACGCGTGATCTTATCCGGGTAGCAACTTCAAAATGACACCAAAAAATCAACAACAAATATGAATGAATAAATATATTCAGATAAATCTTTCCTTACGGAAATCATTATCCATTTAAACCTTCGCTTCTTCAGTTATTTGAGGGTATAAGAAGGTATAAGTTCACCTACTGATAGAAAACTTAATTTTTACAGTTTCATTGAAAACAAAAAAGCCAATGATGGCCTGAAGTTATATGCTACATCAAACAGTGGTTTTGGTAGGATGTAGACCTCTTCACAGATAGGCCGCGAATTTTCGATCTACGGCCATCAACAAGCGGTCGACAAACTCAAGGAAAGCAATTGTGCCGTTACTGATGGCATAGGGCGATATTTAAGCAAACAAAAATGGCCAAAAACAGGATAAGGCGAATAACCGCTATGAAGAAAACCAAACGAACCCATCTATCTGATATCAATGATGCACAGTCATATATATATATATATATATATATATATATATATATAATCCGTAATAAAAAAAATTTTTAGCTTGATTATGCCGACAACATAGCCGTCGCTGTTCGTAGCGTTTTACCAACAACATATTCTGCATTGTAAGCGTATACTTAGAGCACAATACCTTATCTGTAATAATAGGCACATCAAGGCGCGTTAGGTAGGCCAGCTATTATGCTTACATGCGTGATAAAAATACAGGTTATTTGACCTCATTTTACCTGGTTTAGTGGCTATAGTTTGCTAGAGTCTATATAATAAGTGTAATTATATACATATATATATTTATATTGACTTATTACGGGGCCTTGGTCTATGGGCCAATAATATTGACGAACGGTGTGCTCGTCACCACGTATTATTATAAAACGGAACTTGTTGCGAGCCGAATAGTAATTTCTTTGAATACCATAGGAATTGAATGAATAAACGATTCTTGTAATCACTTTTGGTAAAGCTTATTGATGATTGATCTAGAATATCAAGTTAGGATTATCTTTCTAATGGTTAGACCGGTCAAATCATGTTACTGGTATTAGAAGATATGAGCAATTGTAGGAAATACCAGGTGCTGACGTTTCATAGATTATCCGTATTTTTCAACAGTGCCAGTGAAAACGTAAAGAGCAGACATATTAATACGCTTTAGCTGATATTGGTCGCGTACTCACGCACGATTGCGGTAGTCATCGTCGTCACAGTGGGCGAAGCACGATCATTTATACAGCAAACGTCAGAACACTTTCAGCTCACCATATGGCTCTGTTTTACTGAAAAAAAAACGGTGGAAGTTTTTTTTTCAGTGTCGCGGTTCGCTAACGGCAGTGGAAGAAATTTGCTTACTGACAATTCATGACGACTTCATGACGACTCATTCCAGTTTTATTTGACGCAGGCGATCGATCCGCTCTATTGTTTTGGCCTTGGCAAATGCTTTTGGCCAACGTAACCATGGTAGATGACAGTCTGCTTAGGAATCATTTACTATGGACGATATATATATTTGAAGGCCTGTTAAAGTCTGATCGACATAGCTATATATATTTTTGATATTTTGAACTAATGCCCGACAGGGTTAAGTACCGGACTCAGAACACAAAAACTTTTTGACATTTTTGATATAACAGATATTGTCGCGTAGATTGAATTACTTTTCGTGTAATATATAATGCAGTTAATTATAACGTCGCCTGTAACCGATCAAGCCTGAAGGGAAAAGGGATTCCGGTAAAGGGGCATGGCCAGTTCGATCGCGGCAAAAGGTTTGAAGGCCTATTTTCGCTCAAGTATTACTATTGTCATAGGTATCAGTATAATTTTGAACAATAGGCATCATAAACTCTATTATTTTGAATCTAATTATATTTAATAATGCATCGGGTATACAGCAACAGTAAGATAGTAAACGTTTATTTATGAGATATGCGATGTGGGCAGAGTTGGAGCCCTAATTGATTAACTTACTAGATACAATTTAAATAGTATGCCAACTGCATGCGATAGTTTACAAACTATAATAACGAACCGGGTCTTAAATAGTACAGAAATATCGTGGAAAGTGGGTCTGATTCAGTTAGTAGCAGTCCTTATTGGTATAGCGGCCAAAATGTTCGACTTCAGCATCTTGCGATAACTATACGTCGTTTATAACTTGGTTCATAGTTTTCCACCAGCCTATAATTTGACATTGATTTGTAAACCTAGGTCTATTTCCGCCTTACCGGTGCTTTGCTTCGTTTTTACCTGCGTTCCAAAAATCTCGTCGAACGCCTACATTTTCCCCACACCCCATTACTTTGGTTAAATCGTCGACTTTTCTATGTATCCGAGAGACAGGATAAGAATACTAAAAGCTCCCTCTAGTGTTATCTTCTCTATTAAAGCCTGCCTTAAAATGATTAAAACAGAGAAAATCCTGAGACTCTTCGAGAGCCTCAGTGCACATAGATACGCACAAGCACACAGAAATGTTGTTAGAGTCGTTTGGCACTTCCCCTCCTCTCTCAAGTATATGCAGAGAGGTACTCAGATAAATGTGGAAAGCATCAGAAGCACCATATCTCTAAGCAAGGACCATAAAGCACTCGAAGCCACTGTGGCTATCTTTGCCATCATAGCAGTAGCTTTAGACGTTTACATTAATTTCCACATGACCGCATGGTACAGGGGCGTGGGTATGTTGGTGTGCGAATGTGTGTTAATGTAGTACTCTTGGCTGAATAACGGGCAAAAGAAAAAAGGTTGTAAGCAACAGGTCTGACTAATCCACTGTCAATAGATCTACTACAATTGAGTAGCAGTAGCAGGACTGCCAGTCAAATGCTATCTCTATTATAGTAGTTGGTATTGTAACCATGGTAGCCAATTTCTGGTCCTTCTTTGGCGCCTCTTTAAAGGACTATGATGAGTACTGTCATTTAATATATTACGCACTACATTGCTGACCTCGGAATAAAGTGCCATTAAGCGGCGTAGGTTTAACGGAAACAGCAACTAGGAATCACAGGAGAATCTTCTGCAACAGAAAAAGAAATTTTGAACAGGTCATAGAACACTCATAGCACACGAACAAGCTATAATACATAACAATGGTGTATTGAGCTCGGCATATTAAGATAGGCTGCTCTTTTAGAAAAACGATTTGTCGTCTGCACTTCCATGAGGTCTTGCTTGAATCCGTAACCCTACTCAATTTCCTTGACTAGGCCAATGTATGCCTTACTATAATTTTTTTCCGTAGCCCACACCCACCTCCGAAAGGTAGTATTAGGATAAGTAGTAAAAAGGAATAACTTGCCAAGTGCGAGGAACGCACCACCGGCTAACGAACGAACGATCTGTTTACTGCAAAATCACTCTTGTTGGAGCCAGACTGGCTGTCCTCCTGCAAGACGCTAACGACAACCGCACCCAGTATTGACAGTTTTGCAGCAGTGTCGACCGACCTCGTTTAGAGCATGATCACTGCAATTAGTTTTCTGCCAGCTGTTGACAAACAGCATTATTGCTTCCACTACAATTGCCAGTATGACCACTGCTACTACTAATATTTTTGTTGCTGGTAGATGGCGCCACCGATACTGTCGCTGTTACTACCGCCGCCCTCTGGTGTCCCGATAGCTGCGAGCTCTGGCACTATACAGGGGAATTACTTTCGATCAACCATTCGTTCCACGCAGACACTGTAGTGTGGTAGCTCTCTGGGCTTCCTGGTTGACTGTCACTGTATGGATGAGAAACTTTGTGAAAAATGGCAATTCTTTTCCGGAATGGGAAAGCCCGTCTAACCGAACGGGCTCATCCAACTGAGTCAAAGCAACGTTGCTCGAACAAGCTCTCCTATAGCAGTTACAACATCTAGCGCAAAGTCTTCCGGTCTCCCACGGTATTGATAATAGATTCGGAAACTTTTGCTTTCCGTAGTCATCTTCAAAGAATCTGACTCCTTCTCAGCTTCAGCTAAACGGCAGAACGGAAGGGCGGACGGGTAGTGGGTGAGTGCAGAGCGGTGCAAATTGAGTAACCTCTAGCAAGCTCAATATTAAGTTTCATATTTCCACTTGAACTTCGCAAAAGAGCTCATGCTAGAAGAGACTTGAGAAAAAACAAAAGAAAAATGTGTGTAACGCACTGGCCAATGAACAATCTAATTTAGCTTAGGAGGTCTTCTCGAAAGCAGCACCGTTCGCATAAGAGGCAGTTCCCATACTGTACGAAAAAATGATGTGAATCATCGCCGTGAACAGATCGTTAAGGTAAACTTGTTTCATGCGGTTATATTGTTCCTCGCTAAAAACGTCATCTAACTAAGTTATAAAAATACTAGAGAATATCTAGTAGCTTGTAAGTTGCTAACACCTCTAAAGTGAGAGTAGGGGATGCAAAGTATTCTGCCCTAAGTACTTTTGAGGACAGATATAGGTTTGGATCATTCAAATGTGCTTTTCCCCCTCGTAGAGTTCAACTAAATCGTTTTGATTCTTTATGGACGCTATTCGACGGGGTGGTCGTACTGTTTTACTTATGGAAATTCGAAGAGAGCCTGTAAGATTATTGTCTCATCTCAAAATAGCTTCTGGTTCACATGCATACCGTGTGTACGACAATACGTCTAGACCACTTTTGCCATTGATGGCGATATTACTCGAGCCGGACCTGACTTAAAAAAGCCGAACCTCGTTACAAAATACTAAGGGACCTTGTGCGTGTCCCCTAACAATTCTTCCCAGTATCTGACCTGAGCAATGCGACAAGACAACCTAGTCCATAAGAGACTGTACTGTATCTAATTTTAATTCTCCCCCTCTTTCCGAACGGCCACGATAGCGTATGTATCTGTATCCTTATGCGAGTGTCTGTGTGTTCGTAACGATGTATACGGATATAAAGATCCTTCCCTTTTTGTACTTATATTCTTCGTCGTCCTTTAAAGGCTCAGCGGATGTATCAGCCTTGGCCTTAGCTTACCATAGATTTATGCCTATCACTCTATTACCCACTCCCTATCTCATTGTCAAGTTATCTTTATGACTTGTTAGCTGAAAACTCTTTCTTTTTTTTACCTTCGCCATTACTCCTTTTATTCTATGAGGCAGCTAGCCTAGCTTTAGCCACTGAAAATCATACGAGCCCAACTTGTGTCCAGAGACGTCGGACGTCGGTGCTACAAATGACTTTGGCTCGCCGGCCCACTCTCCAAGGAAGCACAAGGTCCTCGCAGCAGAAACAGTTCACACAACCCCGTCCGCATCAAAGACTGGGGCATCCGCTCACTGTTCTACGTCTCGTTCCTTATCGTGTCTAAGCTGGAGTGAAATACTTTTATCATTATTTAATATTATCTCTGCGCTCGGACAGCTAAATTCATATCACATTGCTTTTCTAGACCCCTCTTTCCTCTTGAAATTTTACGAAAGGAGCAGGTTCGCGGTCGTAGTTTCTTAAATGACATCCTCTCGATTGCAGCATCGGGCAGAAGGGGCGACATGAAACTATGCAATACTCGTACGTGAACAGCTACCTTTTCGGATAGCGTTTCTCTTTTTTAGGGCTTCTACTAGGATCACGCTTATGGTTAGCAACACACCTCACGTAATCAAAGGCTTTACCATGCCTCATGGTATTATAAAAATATGCTGCAACCGTAGTCTGCTGCTGCTATTGTCACTTACGTTTCCGTCTTAAGCTGTCTTTATATAAAACAGGGTAACTTGTCGCTTTATCGTAAGCTACATTAGAATAAAACTGACTTTGTTAACGAAAGGAACGAAATTACTGAATCTAAAGGTACTCGCTTTTTTCTTGCCGTTGAAACGCTCTGTTGGGTCGTAACTGACGTTGACTAAAACATAAGGGCAAATGGAGGATAACAGTAATGGCAGATGTTGTATGGGGTCGAAAATGCACCACGGGTCCTATACACCTAGCCACCATCCCGTGGCATTGGCAGTGCAGTGCTTCGGCAGGGCTGCTCATAGCGATTATCCTAATACGCAGGAAACATACAACTAGCGGACCATGGTAAGGACTTGTGGCCTGCCGGTTTCCCTCCGCATCACCTCGTCTACGTAAGTTTTGCTTGTCTATGGTCCTTCCGTTCCCATATTTTGGCACAATGTATATCTACGAAAAACAAACTGACATGGCACGAGCAATCCAGACAAGCAGGCGGGCGTCGTTCTTTCTTGTATACTTTGCACCGTCCACGGTCTTATGTTATTCCGATATGGGAAATAAGGACACGTTTTTTTTTGTATAACTTCTGCCTTGTTTGCTCGACTCTTTCTTCCACTGTGCCTGCCTTTTCCTCCTCAACGGGAGGGAAAAAGCAGTAGTGGAGGCGAAAAAGGCCCCGGCATAGAACTGGGCTGAACCGCATCGTTCTGATTCGAGTCATCCTGGCGTTGTCACTGCTGTCTGCGTTTGGCCCCTTGCTGCTTTTGGCTAGGACATCCTAAAAACTCTCGTACGCACTCACTGTCGTTATTTCGTAATCATAAACCCAGTGCTCTTGCAAACAACCCACGTTTACTGGGGGGTTTCGAGTGTGTGAGAACTGAAAAGAAAAGAGGGCGGAGGCGCACTAAACTGCTCATAGTCTGTGGGTAAGTTTACCAGTCGCTTACCCTTAACCTATGTATCTTGTATCCTTTGCCGTTAGACCGTTTACCCTACGTTTTCTTTTTTTTGTGGTTTCTTATACGGCTGTTACTACCCCGTACAACAAGACACAAACACAGAGGCTATGCACACGACTGCTCAAGTTGAAGTTGCTACACCTGTAGCTGCAGTTTTTACTGTACGTACAGCCCCCTTTCGGTATACGAGTCGCTCCTATCTGTCTTTCGCTTATATGCTTCGCGTCCGTGTCAGGCATGTTGCTAGTCAGTGCCCGCCTTGGTTTTCTCCTGACCGACATTGTGACCAAGGCCGACATCTCGGTTTCTACGGTACACCTTGACTTTGAATCACAATTCATTTTTTTCCTTTTTGTTCTATCGTCCTTCTGCATCATCTTATTCTATTCACTCGTCATCATCGCTAAAAACGGTTTCGTTTTTCTGCAGCCAACGAGAGATTACCACAGGCAAGGTCTTTTGATTCATATAAACAAGCACCGGGATCACTCACACACACGTACTCACGCTCAGGAACCCAACTAAGGGATCCGTCGACCGAACAATCTTTATCGCTTCTCGTTTTCATTACGGAGTCAATATTTTTGCCACCCGTCACTTACCAGCGCCGCTTCAGTACACCGCTAAGTCTTTCTGGGTATTCTCTTGATTAGTTGCCCGCTCTGCGATGGGTGGTTTGTGTCCCTCTCTCTGCGTTGCAAGGCCAGTAGCAACCGCGTTAGGCCGACGACAGTAGCACCGTCTAAAAGCATCACACACGTATACGAATTCCCGCGTGCTTCCTTTTTTTCGTGATCATCTGCTAGCATAGACTGAAAAGGAACTACGCAAGAGCACGAATTACTCTCACTGCTGTACTCACCCTGGGAGACCGCATTGATACGCGACACGAAGATCGCCCTTGGATACGGCTGGCTGCGGCGACACACCATCTTTCACTTGCACGTAAATCAAAGACGTGCTGC
The DNA here is from genome assembly GCF_002532875.2 of Varroa jacobsoni. Lineage (NCBI taxonomy): Eukaryota > Metazoa > Arthropoda > Arachnida > Mesostigmata > Varroidae > Varroa > Varroa jacobsoni. The sequence continues at coordinate 213,099 of NW_019213516.1, forward strand.
TCTAGCCTGCACTAGCCAAACTCATATCGTCATTTCCCGCCGCTTTCCATTGCCTCGAAAAGCCTGCCCATTCCCGCGTTGTTGGTCCTCCATGCGCTGGCTCCGCCACTCAGTATAACCATTAGGAGCCCGCTTTTTGCTCTCCCTACGATGATATATCATAGCGGGAGGAATGGTGCGTACATCCTACGAGGATTCCAACTCGGTCTTAGTCCAGGGTTTCACCAAACGGCGAGGCTGGAGAATGCCAGAAAAAAGGACGGAGCCAGCAAGGAGATGCGAATGAGCTGCTACTGCCGCCACTGTCTTGCAGACACAGAAGAGAACGAACGAACGGATGAACCAGTAATCGGCGAAAACCAACTTAGAAGGCTTAACGACAAAGTACATGACAACGACGAGAATGAGACCGTCGAACGGGTGGCCGCATCTGTACCATGTATGACCGGTCTTGCCTGCTGTTCTTCCCCAACAGACAGAGCTTTAGGAGGCTGAGGAACAAATAGTCTCTGCTTGAAAAAAGGACAACCAGAATGTGGGTGAATCACTGTCACTACGATAACGCAGCCACAGCCAACGTCTGCATCGAGACAATTGCAGACGATACCATCGCCGCCCCTACAGCCCATGAATAATTGGGGCACAACAGCAGCATGGAGACCAACACGAATGTCTATGGCGCAATTTGTGGCAGATATAACCGTCTCAGCCTCAATTGAGAGAAGGTCAGAGAAAACGATACGACGAAATTCCTCACAGATGGATAGCACAAAGCTAACTGGCAGGCTAAGGCCTACAGAACTTTAAGGCCATGTTGATATCAATGATACTTCTTTCCAGAAGGTCTAGATAATAGTAATAGCATCGCCATTACCGGGGCTCAGTGATTTCTATTGGAATCATTAGCTTGGCTGACAGCTAGATACGGATAGTCGTCTTTTACTATGATTAGAAGCGACCTTGGCTATGGAGTGTTATCAGAGGCATTGTAAGAAAAGTAGACATGACCTAAGCTAATTTTATAAATCTTCCGGTGAAACAAATCATGGGCAGATCTATAGACATAATAACATTCTTTTAGTAAAAATTGGGCTAAATAGATACACTTTACACGAACGATGTAGTTTTACTATAGTTCCAAGTTCAGTAGACGCTTCAACCGCTTGACACTCACGACCAATCTTCAACGGCAAAAACTTACCAACTGAAGGTACAGTGTACAAGCTCGCACTGACTGTTCAGCTTCTACAAGATAGTAGACGAAGGTAATAAACATACGTGTCTAAGATTCCGTCTAGTGCTAAAAATGAGTAGCTTCTACAGAAACAGTAATGATTAGCGGAGATCGGGCGTTAGTCCGCATGCGGTGAATTCACGCCTCGCATTGAGCTTAGCTATAAATTTCGGTTTGTACTATACGATACAGCAAGTTACGATAGCAATTATACCCTATGCTATACAGCATGTAGGCATACGCTTGCAAGCAACCAGGTTAGTTTGCCCCGGAACAACCCGTTGCAGCCGAACGGCGCTACGAGCGACATTGACCCGCATCTGAAAGCTTTGTTTACAGATTAAGGCGATTCATGCGCATGTAACAACAAACTTATTAATTCGATACATTACGGTAGCACTAATGGTCGCCAAAACTCGGTTCAAACGTTATTCACACATGATCGGATTTATTAAGATATACATCACAGAATGAACACGGAGGATCAGTCATCACAGATCACAATCATATCATCTATACTCCGATTACAAATTAGTTCCCATTGAATCAATATATCTTTACTATTATCATGACGGAATGTTTACATGTTGTGAGCATTCGCTGAGCTCGCGCGCTGGTCCTGCAAAATTCTGTTAACATATCGATTTGCAGGGCGGTCCAAGATAGCGATGGGCTGGCAATCTAAAACAATTGTAACCCCTTATTTTGTGTTTCGGCAACTAACCCTTTGTTCCGCAATTCCGTGATTTTCCTGATAAACCATAACATTTTGTTTATGTCAGTACTGTGCAAAAGTATTTGAATTTCAGTAAAGCTGACCGCTCGGAAAATTCGGTTATCTCGGTTTGCAGTTTGGCTTCCCATCCCTATGCTTAGTTAACCAGTGAGCAACGCAGAGCAGGTTCCTACAACTAAATAGAGCCAATAATCGAAAACACAATAATTTCTATACAGAGAGCGAGAGAAACGACTCCATTTTGCCTTCTCAAAGGCATTATCTGTGCAGAACAACATTTACGCGCACCGTCAGCATCCTGGAATGGTGCTCGGGCAACGCTGGAAAAAGTTGTCAACCCAAATGGATACTGTTACGTTCAGCGTGTCAATGCTGACACGTAAACAATAATTTCCAATGAAAAATTCAAATCAGCGTAGGATCGAAGTTACTCAGACTGATGTCAACGGAACTAGCAATGTTTAAAAGGTAAACAGGCTAAAAAAATAATTATTGTTACTTGGGAGCAAATACTCAAGAGGGCACTAGTTATAAAGTACATTATTTATGATGCAGTAAGCAAGACAAATCTCATTGTAATTTATGACGTCACGAGTAGCGCGCGCGCGCACAAGCGCTCTTCTACGTGTGTCATCGCATTCGGCTCGTAACGTAGCATTGATAAGGTTGACGCCATGCCGTGAAAGAGCCGTCAATAGTCGGCCATGTTGGGCCATATAGTTCCTAGCAGTAGTAGTTGCAGTTAACTGAAGTTCGAAATTATTGCTACATCAATACAAACTGTTGCTAAATATAATTATTTCCATTGCTATGCACCTGCCATATTGAATCGTTTGCTATCTAGTTGATAAGTGCCTCAAGTCTCAGAGGTAACTTTGACTAGCAGTATCATTTGTAACAGTTAGGCAAAATTTGGACGAGAGCGTTACATTGTGACATGTCATTGGCTTAAAATTCATGTCAAAGTTATTCCACGCAGACCCATTCATGCGTGCAGAAAGGAAAGGGCGGAACATTCCACCTATACAAGTTAGATACAGCTCAGACTTGCCCATTTTATATACAATCAAATAGTCAATTATTACGATATTAATCAGTGATTTGCTTCTTTGTAATCGTAAACATATATACGTTCAGTAACACTTATTTTTCTAAGGACACAACACTTACTTTTCTAAACTCTGCGCGATTGTACTGCGTATTTTTTTCAATCGGAATGAAACGCACGGCAGAGCATGCCCAGCCTCACATTCCTATAAATATGCTCTGTGAGAACGTGATGCTTTGAAGTTTCTAATCGATATATTTCGAGGTACAACCAACTTCACGTTTCCATATTTAGCAATTTTAGGGCGGCGTTTTTGTCTGGACTTCGTTATTTGTTAATGCTTCTGTTTAAGTACGCCGATAAAAAGCAATCTCATTATCTGACGCAACTGGTATCAGCTGTATTAATCTCTTCCCAGTGCCTTCCTACGAAGTTCTTGCGAGTACCCCAGTTAGGGCATACTGCGGTGTCTGAGAACCTATTGTGCTCTATGGCGGCTTACCGATATTCCCAGGCGGCACAATCCTCCTTGATTGATCTGTTCTAACGGATAATTTTCTCTATGTTTGTTTAATCATGAACGGTAAATGCAAGATTTTTTTAAGGACAGATCGTTTTCAGGTACCCGCAACGGGAGTAGTCGGCAATTAACAAAACATAAAAGCCTGAATTCCTGCTACAAATATCCAAAAAGTATTTTTTATGTTTTTTCCCCGGGCATTCTCAGTTCTTATCTTGTTAAATCCAAATCACCAATCCTTGCTAACGCTCACCATAGCTATCGTGCGCCTGTCTCGGTA
>NW_019213516.1:217016-256356 GCF_002532875.2 Varroa jacobsoni
ATACATCTTTCAAGAAAGAATTCTACACTTATATTGAGAAAAGCGAAAACTGTTCACGTCTCTGTAAACTAACTCTATTTCTTTGGGGCTTCCTACGCTCCATACTAGGTCAAGAAACATCGATGTGCTAAATACGGTGGACCATTGGAGTATGAATCGAAAAGCATTGCAGCCTTTGTGTAGCTATTATAAAAGGTCTATTAGAAAATAAAAATAACCGCCAAAATGGCATTTTAGGGAAACGCTTATATTGACAACGAGATCGAACGATCAGCCGACGGGACGACAATGCAACTGCTAATCCCACAGTTGGGGCTGCTACTGCCAGGTACAGAGGCAATTTTCTACATTTAGCTAACACACTAGACGTCCCGTTGATGTTCATCGAACTTTCGGTGGCGGTGTCATCCGTGATCATTAGTTTTCCATTTTTTTTTAACTCTGTGTCCTTTCTGGGCTCGACCTGCTTCATTGATTAAAGCAAACCGATGTCAGATAACTAATAAGTAATAATATACATTAAGCATGTATACTTGGGGAATGGACCATTTAGTCTGTAGTGTCTTGCCCATTTCATATGAGTAAGCACAAGGTGACTTGAAAATCTGAGGTAAATGCGAAAATGCCATAAATAAAAACTGTTTCATACTTCTACATGCTGTATGCCGCTCTCAACTACCCGCTATTCTTGACTAACGTATTCATCTACTTCTGAAATCACCGTCGTTTCTTCCCTTTCCTCTGAGCCGCCCCAGCTCTCGTAAACTGATTGAGTATTCGTCCTGTTTCCCTTGCTCTCCCTCTCATATAAACGCACTTCGCCGTTGCCTCTCTTTCTCTTATGAGTTCTTCTTCCTATTACTCTCGCACCTTCATATTTATCCACTATCACGTTTTCCTCATTGAGGCACAATTTCAGCGGCCTGCGGCAAGGGTGGCTGTAGCACCGCCGAAACGAGATCAGCGGTTGCCAGCCCATCCGCAGCCGCTGTCACTGGTGCCTTCAGCCACTCTTCTTCTTAGTTCCCCAAGCGTCCTTCACCTCTGTCAACACCTTACTTGCCTTTCTCTCCTTTTTAGAAGAAAGAAACACCGGACATAGGACATGTGACAGCCAGCTTTCGGTTGACCCTATTTCCTATTCGTTCGTTCTGGCAAGCGGTTCGATGTGAGAAGATCCAGTATGAGCTTCGAGAGCACGGAAAAGATGAGGCATGCATATAGGAAACGCAGGCATCGAAAAGATGATAGTATGGAGGAGTAAAGTAAGTGAATGCTGTGTATGCAGAGATGATGCACAGAACAGGAACAAGGATAAGAAGGGAAACAAAAAGGCAGTTCGCTAGTGTGTCCCGGTGCTGCAAAAGAATAGAATAGCTTCTTGGCAAAGTCAGTTGTTCGGGACGGACTGGCGGCTTGTAAGAGAGGCATTTTTCGAGGATGACTCATCATCTATTGGAACGCATAGCCAGGCGCGTTAATGGTTATAGTGAGTGTTCGTATCGGTCCGTCGTCAGTTCATCACCATTTGTCTTGTGGCAGTACCTCTCAAGCGTCCCAAATAAGATTTGCTATTACACGTCTTCGCGAACCCTATACCAGCGTTGTCAAAGCGTCGTAGAGTAACAGCTGTTGCAGCCCAGCCAGCGAATGACCATCTGTTTGTCGGTTCGTATAGAGCGTATGAATCTGGTCGCGTCGACAAAGGTAACGAAAATAAGCTTTGGGAAGGATGGGTTGTAGCTGAAAAGAATCTCTGCCTAAAGTGCAAACTATGTCGGTCGCCATCTACATTGACCTACGCCGCAGGCGCTGTCCTTTCCACCCGATGTTCTCTGAGAGCTCTTTTGTATCGCGTGACGCTTGATGTTCAAACAATAGCTTAGCTTAACTTTGACGTGTTCAATCCCGTATGTGCGCATATAGATACATATATATATAGATATATATATATGAATATGCGGTTTAAAGACAAAGACTACACAGGTACGCGGCGGAGAGAAGTTATTCTGTAAAAAGAGAAAGGGAGGCACTGTCATAATCGACTTTATAAAAAAGAGCCATTAAACTTTGGCCGGCCATAGACAAGCGAATTCTAGGGACTGAGAGGTACTAATACCTCTTTCTAGGGTTTAATGATACAACTAGGTATGTGACCTCAATTAGTCTTTTTAGTATAACGTAAAACGACCTAATAATGTCAAATCCATTACAGGCTCCCCTAATTATATCGAAAATGATAACTTTAAGTCACTGTGATTCAGCGTTAGTGTCGCTACGTTAATAACTTCGGTGCCCAAGTACAACTTTCATTATTGATTGCAAAGTCATGGAAAATTAGATATTAGTTCTTCTGTATGGTCGAAGGCGAAGATATGTCGTCGTATTGCCTCAGATTAAAATACTGCTTGTTCGCCCGTTTTTATATGGCAGATTCAGTAATATCGATCACTACAAGCAACAATAAACAGCAACAGCAAACATTTATGATTCAGTTTCATTAAGCCTATGGCCAAGTAGGCCGGTGTCTCAGAGTTGATGTTATCGACGCCGATCCATCTATTGTTGAACCTGTCGTTTGCTGGTGGCCATATAAATATTGATCTCGGCGAAAATATTTTTCGATTTAGGGCACTAATAACATTACGGTTGTGGTTTCACTGTTCGGCATGCCACTTCTTTGCCACCATTATGTCATCCCCGCTAGCGTTGTCGTTGATCAGGATCTACATGTATTCGTAGCAAATTCTCAATGGTGGTCTACCTTCGCTGTCGTTCCCTTTTTTCTTGTTACCTTTATATAATTCTCGAAACTTGTTTGCCATGCGGCGCCTAATTGCAAAATATATCGTTCGCTCATGTCGCTGCTCCTGTGATTTAATGTACACATCTTCGCGTAAATCTTGGTACCTCAAAGCCAGTAGTCGCCGTCACAGCAGCTGGAATCAGCCAGCCACCGCTGATCTCGTCACCTAACTGGCGGCCGCTTGCGTTGCAGACTACCGGACTAAAACTCAATGGGCGACGCGAACGGCAGCGTGGATAAGTTCGGATCATTATTTCTCCCCTCACCCTCATTGGTCCTACTCAGTACCAGGAAAAGAGTTCCTACACACATCTAGTCAGCACGATGGCGTTCTCTGTCAGCCTTCGTTTGTTCCTTATCATAATCATTGTCATTTACTTCTCTTTCCTGCCGCATGCTCCTAATTGAGAACCCCTCACAAATCATTGCCCGAGCCCACGTAATTCTTTAGACATCAATAGAACTGTTATTTTTCTTTGTCCTTTAGCTGCTGGTATTGAAACAATTCTCAAAAAAGAAATTAACTTGATTTTCAGATCAATTCGTTTCCTCTCAACGCTGCACTGGTACGACCCATTCTGTTCCATTGCTTGCCAACTGACCTCCTTATACCATTTAATATTTTTAAGTGATAACAAACTATAGCTTGTTAAAAAAGGAAGGGGCCGACAATGCACGATCCGCAGTTGAATATATACATACGAGGCTGTGGAAGCGCGTGAAACAAGTTCCCGTGTCCTCGCCCCTGCGGTCTGGAAAAGGTACGACTCGTGTTTATATATGTATACGCTTTTACAACTGTTTAGATAGAGACCCGCTGCGACTATGGTGCAGCTTCAGGCTGACGCTAATTGTCACTTACCACTTGGCAACATTTTATTTTGAACTATACGAGCTCAAGGAAGCAAATTAGGAAGTAAATTATTCTCCTGAGTGATCGAAACAGCGCCATAAATTGCCCAAGATGCTGAATGGTACCTGGCAAAAAAACATCACCTTCGCTGTCAGCCACTACAAGCGCACGATGCTGGAGTGATTTAAAATTCCGTGAATACTAACAGTAATTCGGTGTTAGCGGCCATCTTGCATGCGGAAGCCCGGAATCTGTTTCCTGCGGACCTGTTTTCGTCAGTATAGACACGTTCCTTATAACTTGTTGTAACGTAGAAAAAAAATCATCTTTCACGGTTCTTTTAGATTGCAGCAAGCATGGTCACAATAGATGTGTTTGACGTCGATGCCTGGCACTTACTCACGTACGCGCCCAATGGTACCTCCAGGAATTATAAACAGATATAGTAGGACCAATCCTCAGATTGATACAAAGCCATTACCAGCTGATGTTGCTATCAGACCAGGAGCTTTTCATTTATCCCAGTCTCAATATGCTGATATCTGCTTAATCACTCACTTGTAGTGATATAAATATGCTCAACATTAGAGTAGAACCTAGAAAAAATAACGAAACGTCGTTCAAGTTACTACGACTCGCAACTGTACTATGCTACACATACATTTAGTGTCCTATTTTTTGCAACTATAGCAAATGAGGTTCAAATTCAACCGCTTACTATAATTTATCGCATGTTCAGTCAACAAAAAAGGATACTGCAAAACCAGTAATATATGTTAATATTTCCGACCTATTTTTGGCCCTTAAGAACGAGGTGAGAATTTAAATTAACTCGTCGTCGTCTGCTAGGGTACGTGAATCTATCGAACTGCATATAAACGGTCATTGTTGTACTAACAGCATCTGCCAATAGCGGATCTGCGCCACAGTGGACTTATATACAATAATGATCGGCTGGTGGCTATCGTACTTGATAATGTTGATGCTAAAAGTGTCAACGTTACTATTTTGTACTAATAATTTATCCGTATGTTTATGCGCAATCGATTTTCAACGCTGATTAAGGACAAAATAAGGAAATTCACATAAACAAAGTGTTTTTAGTTAGTGTCGTTGTTGCTTACGGACGATTGACGAATTACTCGTACATTGAATCGTCTCGAACCGTATTGTCGTTGCCAAAACGATAGGCTTCTATAAGCAGGTGACTATTTGCTTAAGCGTAGTAAGTAAAAAAATGTGCCTATATGCAAAGAAGAACCTTCGTTGCATCGGATTGTAAATAGGATGGTCCTCTGACTCTACTCTGCTCATACTTTACAGTAGTTAGAAATACAAAATAAAAAAGCCTTTATGTACATATCTAATACGATAGCCAGTTTTTTTTTTCTTTTTTTTTATCATTTCACGTACTGCTAGCTTGCTTAGCAGTGTACAAGAATATACAATTGCAATATGAGGACCTAGCATTTGCTGAGTTGAGATGAATTCGTTAGCATCAATCATCTTCAGGGCAGGCCTGTGTTAAGTCAGAACTAAGTAACCTGAGTGTTCCCACTATCGCTATGTGAAGATGTGCCCTTAGGCTTATTTACGAAAAGGAATCACAAACAGCAAAGCCTTAGTAGTGACATTCGCAGCGGATTGTTGCCTGAATAACTACCCTGAATTTTTTTGTATTTTATAATGCGCTCACGCATTTTGCTCGATGTACATTAGTTCAGATGTAATAGTGGAACAAACACTGCTATATTTTCCGTAATATAATAATTTCCGTAATAATAATCCGTGAAGTAATATATCCAACAAGGGAAAAGAACGACCACGTTTAATATTATTGCTATAATTTAATATAATATTATATTAATATTTATAAGGAGTGTCGAACGTTCGAGTGAGGACGTTATTTTATGCCATTCTAAATTCGAATATGTGTGTGCAGTTATAGATTATCGGGTGTCCGATCGAGCAGAAGTGCGCAAAGAAACGCAAGGACGAAAGGGGTAATCGATTAGGGAAAAAGGAGATAAGTCTAAGAAGAGAAAGGACAACACAAATTGATTGAGTTAGCTAAACGGAGCGTGACACAGAGAGCAGTTGGAATCAACAGTCAAACCATCTAAATTGCTTTGATCCTCTCCTGTAAAATTATGCATAGATGGGCCTGAGTTGGTCGTATAGGTATCGCGTTTCAGCATACAATGTATAGAAAAACATTAATTATGAGAAAGTTGCAACGTCTTTGTGTCGCCTTCTATATCGTTTATGCAGAGCACTCAAATAACAACTGTATGAAAAACCGGTAGCAATACTAACGGATGTATCCTTCAGGGAAATTCGCTTCTCAGTGTGTACATACAGAGAAAGCACAGGACAAAGGTTTTACCTTTTTAAAGAAGATGCCCTAATCATCCATTAATAATCCATAATCAAATTAATGTTGCTTAGTCAATAACTTTCGAAAACTTCCACTTTCAATAATATACTGCTAATAGTACTACCGATGCTATATAGTCGAGATCAGGTGAGCTGATTTCTACTGGTCCTGATATTGATGAAGCCTGTAGTGCAATGGGAAAAAAGTGTCGAAATAGCGTGGACGGGTTCGGGAGGTACATAACTGAGATGAAAGAAAACAAAAAAATCTTTCTATGATCTTCGCTAGACAGTGTTTTTTTGTTAGATTAAACTTCTTTTGCCGTTACAATGAAGTGCGACTGAAGGAGGCGCCGAGGGCTTGCACTAGCCACATTCGGCTTTCTGCGTAAATGTTGAGAAATCATATGGGTATTAATGGTCCTAGTAATGACCAAACCACAGGGCGGCTTGCCATTTCGTTCTTTAGGATCCTCCTTTATTTTCAAGTTCCTCAACGTTATATTTGTGTATATATGTTGAGATATATGAATGCCACACCACGTGAAGACCGATACTGTTCAATTGATGATTAATTATCTTAACTATAATACGGATATATTTTTTAGAACCTAAACTGGCTAGTTACGATCATCCACATATTCAACATTAAATATCTATCTCTTATCCTAGGTTATGGAATCCTAGTTAGATCCTCTAATGATTTTCTTCGTTTCATTTTATTATAGATTAGCGACGCGGGCCAAATCTGAAATGCCATAGCTAATATTTGGGTGAGGTACCCAAGTTACATTGATACTCTATAGATGATAATAATATTTGCATTATTTATGTAAATCCCGGATCATTGGTGTAAAGCAGCCGCTTAAAACTTTTGGCTATGTACTGAGCTCGGCAATTTTACGATGCACTAACCAGAAGAACCGCTTCTGACCTTTAGCAAAATCCATATATAACATCAACATTTTTATGAACAGGGTGTGGCCTCAGGTTTCCACCTAATACATAGATTGCTGAGACTTGTTTTGGATTGTCTTTACTATGCAATACAACACAACTGCAATACTGATAAGTACATGCGCAAACTACTAAATAAACAGCCAGCGTACGGTGCCGTGACCTACCTAACTTATACTTTAAAGTGAAGTTAAGGATATCCACGTGTTCGTTCTCTTAAAGTTGGTCTTGCAAGAAATGAACGAAATAAGTAAATCGTCGAATCGTTCCGTTCTAATGCGGACACATTTATTCTAGTCTATATGGCAATGCCCTTTGACCTAATATTTCTGCCCTATCTGCAACGAGAACAAATAAGAGAAGGCTCTCATGTCACGTAATGGTCGCTGGTCAAACCCAAATTTTATAATATGTTGGCCGATGAGCATTTGTTAATGAGCTTTTATCCGACATAAACATTTCGCCAAAGCCAAATATACGTAAAGGCCATTTTGGTAGGATAATCACTTTTGCATTATCCTATAGATTAGATAAAGAGTTTATCTCGTTCGTGAGAAGCTAATGAGATAACAGGTCGGGATATTTATACATTACTATATGTCAAGTTTGTTTCCATTTAGGTATACTTAGACGTATGACATATTATATCTACCATCGATTTTGTCGTTGCTATTCTTTTATACGAATATATATATATAATATACTTATATTTATTTATGGTATATACAGTAGTTGCAATGAGATTACTCTACACATATGTTGACATAATTAGCCTATAAAGTAACAGCGATACGGTATGATACACTACCCGCAATGTTAACGCGCACGTACATGCCGATACAAACACATGCCGAACTCGTGTCCGGCTGTGTGAATGCTGCTATTTGAACTAAATTTTGTTTTTAGGGCTGGAAAGCACTCATTAAATACGTGCTACTGGACCTATTATCGCAGGACCAGCTGCGCTCTGTCAGCTTCCGTTAGAGCAAGAGTTTTGCAAAGGGAAATTAAAGGGATAATCGAAATTATAATGTAGGTGCAAAATCTACGGCCGGTGAACATGGAAAGACGCCTATCAAAAGTTTTGTGTACGTATAGAAATGTGTTGGCGCAAATGAGCGTTGCTATACATTAGAAGATCAATTTTTAAGAAATGCTAGCGGATCCTCATCTCTAAGACCACAGCTGAACAAAACGGAGGACAAACGCTACATTTTCGATTTAGATTATATCACTGAGCTAGCTAGCAAGCAACGAAATCGTCGGACACTGGTGTTCTTACCAAAGCCATTCTCCACGATTACCCCAACGATGCTACAATTAATTAGTATACGTTATAGGCGTCTTGCATGAGAAGGCACAAGGCACAACAAGATCAGCATTTACAGATGTAGCCACACAACGTGAGATAAAATCCTTATTACGTTCACTATTAACTTACACTCAGTAGCTATTGCTTCTAACATTAGCTCTTCATACATTATACCCCTGTAACGGCCACACTTCGCCTTGTCTATATGCACTCACAGGCTTCTTCAGTGAGTGTCAATTGTTTTTTGTTCTCTATGCACTCACGCCTGCTCACACCAGTACCATACTTGCCCTTGCCTTCTCTGTCTCGCAAACGATCGGCAAAATTAGTTCCAGTTTGGCTGATATCGATGACCACCTGTTAGGTGGTCTTTATCTTTTCCCGACAGTTACATATGTCAGAATTGCCCGGTGACGTTCATTAATAAATACGTGTACGGCTGCCATCAGCAGCGCTACTGGCTAACGGCCCTTCTCTAAGCCGCTACAGGGAGCTGTTCGTCTGTCTCCTTGCCGAGATCGGCAACGTCGTAGATGCCTACGCTGGCTAACAACGAAACACACAGCGTCAGATCGGGACTCAGCCACGACTAAAGGGCAGCGAAGACAAAGGTCAGCGGTCGGTACCGATCGTGTCGCTTACATAGTTCATCATCTCTCACAACGAGCCAGGCGCCCTCTCCCAGCAGTTCGAAGCGGAGGAATCCCGGGGCTCAGCGGGACTGAGGGGCCGACCCAGAACTACCGCGGTAGCAACTGACACAGCAGCAACAACAACTACCCCTCGAGCTTAATAATAACGCACGTGATATTTAATATATGGCGAATAGGGCAACGGAGGTGGAGTCGTTCAGGGTGCTAGTACCTCGCCGAATACTCTCATACGATAAACAAAGCTCTTTTAGCTAGGCTGAAGAAGCAGTCAGTAGTGAAAACGAATGGGACATTGAAAGTTCATTAGGGGAGCTAAGTTTGGATCCCCATGACTTTTGCTGAAAATCTAAATTACGCCAACCCGGTTGCACCGTCCTAACTAGTTGGAAGAAAGAATATGTCACAATATGAGTTCTGGTGTGCCTTAAATGATTTCGAGTCACGTGCTTGGGACGGACGTACTTACTGAATGTATAGTACTAGGGTAAAAACATTTCATTCACTTCGATTGCAAACTACGATAATAAAGAGTAACCCATCTGCTATTTAAACGTAAATCTATTTTTATTGCGTGCTTTTTGCAACCTTCGTGAACGTTTTTTACCCCGTTCTATGGCCTTGCAATAAAAAAAAATAAATCGATTTTTATTTTAGGGCTTTTAGTTGGTCCAGTGTTTCCAATTCATCTACCATTAATGTCCTGTTTCTGCATTTTAAGTCAAATTAGAATTTTCCTGCTTACTGGATTTTTAAGCCGTAAGTAAGAACGACAATATCCATGCTCCTGTTGATTTGTAACGAGAAAAGGAACAGCGGACGTAGTGTTGCCGTGAAAACATGAATGGCTGGATGACCCACTTACCCTTGTACTTAAGCTTGCATTGACACTATTTCACGCCTAACTGTTCCACGCTATACCCACAGCTACCCCCGCCACCGTTATCATTTATCGCTTTTGCTATATATATACATACGTTTTAAGCATACGTACAAATGAATTTACTGCTACAATAAGTTTACTTACTATGGTGTTAATGACGAGCACACATACTCACAAACACGTATAGCAATTTTCCCATTAGAAACGTATTACTTGTTTATCGAACGATCTAATAGCCTCCCGTAATCGAGCCAACTCGGCTTCTAGGTCGTGTTGCTTACTTCCTTAGTGATCGCTTCCAACCGCAGCAGTAGCAGCACCCCTTTCTGCTTCATTGTGTTTTTGTCTCTAGCTAAATATATGGCGCCATAATCGAGGTGCATTTGTATCTCCTTATATGATTCGATGCCTATGTACGTTTTTTTTTCTGATCACGCAGGTTATAGCTTTACGATATGCTGCTTTCTATCACCATGGAAACGCTGTCCGTTCAGGCCATCGGGCTCTGAATGGGACCTGCTTGAAGTTTTTCCCGAGGAGCGCAGCTACACGCTTCAGGCACATGGTTACCTACGAACAACGTTGATCTGCCGTTGACAGCATTATCGAGCAGCAGGACAACGTGAGGCAAGCATGATCGGCACATGCTGTCGATCGGCCTTTGCGACCGCCGAAGCGTGTCGATGTATAATTCTGCTTTACCATACAGCTGCACTGCCCCGACGTAATCATTTAAAGACTAGAAAAAGGACAGGACTGTTGATGAACTAAAGGAAAGCCCGTTAGGCACAAATGGACGAGCCACGTGCAACAAACAGCGCTAAGCGGCGACGTCAACAAATGTTGAAGTTGAGTAGATAGGTAAAAAGTGGAACGCCCCCAGAGACGACGAGTGGTCAAACCAGGCGACCAAACACCACGCCGCCGGTTTCGCATGCAGCTTAAATCGGAAATAGACATTTCGGTGCCAGAATTCCCCCTCATCCATTCCTCTTAACGGTTAAGTCGCCGGGAAAGGAAAAATCGGTAGCGAGTCTACTGACACATATCGCCCTAGGATACGAGATATCAGTGGCAACGACAGTGTAGTGTTCATAGTGTTATCGAAAGGCAGCAAACTCCGTTAGTGTATCTGAAGTATTGTCTGGCAGGAGTCGTGGAGATTAAAGCCCAAAACATTTAGACTGTCTCCGGCCACCCCCATCTACACATGGACAGATAACAGTGTTGCGATAGCAGAAGTGGTAGACGAAGGCAATAGCTGTAAACACAGAGAGCCAAGCGAAGGACAACTACGTTGTTATTGAACACTCGAGTACTATGTACAGCATAAAGTGAATCTAACCGCAATAGCGGCAGCCGTAAACGTGAACGTATGTTTGCACTAGCTAGCATCGTTATACTTGTCAGTAAATTGATGTACGAGATGGAATTACTTCACGGCCTGACCTTTGATAATTGGCTTGTGCATAATTGACTCTATCATTGCTCGAGCAGCAGTACAATCTGTCTGTCTGATCGATTGAAGCTGTTTCTCTACTCGTACTCAATGGCAACAATCGGCCGACCAGTCATTGACTGGCCTAATTCGGCCAACTATTGATTTGACAAATATACTGATCTTGTGACACTGTTGTTGTTGTTGTTGTTTGTATACTCGGTTAAATAAACAGGGAAAAGTACTGCAGGCGAACCCGTAGTCAATCGAATAGTCGAAAGCACTATGTATGGTTCGTTGAATCATCAATTTCTACTGATTAATGATTTACGTGTTTTTGCTTATGTCCTAACTAAGCAACGGCTTAGAAATACGCTAGGTCATGTCGTATAGCATGAGTATGATAGGTAGTACATGGTCGACGTTGGAACATTGTGATGAAAGTATATCGACGCCTGCACTCTGAGAAACGATGCTGGTATGCTGGTAAATTCTATCTAACAACAATCAGGATCGGTTAGTGATCGCAGCTGAAGTATTGATACGGAAAAGCCAGTAAGCATCAATTTATTCGCCCTAAGGGCAAAACAAATTCTAATGACAACAACGAGAATAACCTGATCGTGATTTCAAGCTACGCGTTGCGCTGACTTCTATTTAAACACAAGAAACAAATTCAGGGGTGTAGTAGAGTTCAGGTTGACTAGCTGGGTGGGTTTCGTCCATCAACCCAAGTAAGTGACATCTAGTTAGACGGAATTGCCGCAAGTAAAATTGTTTACCCTGTTTTACACTATACTACAACAGTATGAAGATTCGAAGAAATCCTAACGGAATTTTAATTTGATTACTTTTTGTGTTACTTCCTGAAGTTCTGTGAATCGTAGGACGGAATGGTTGTGGTCTATGAGCGTAGACAGTTTTTTAAGGCCACGATCAAAGCTGACTATGCGCTATTCGATCGAAAAGCACGCGAAATCCAAGAACGGGCTCGCTTTCTTCCGACGGTGACCCATTTCATGCTGCTCCACTTCTTCAATTTGATCGTTTTCCCAATTATCGGACTTTCGCTATTGCAACGATTCTAAGTAATCGCCCCCTACTCGACCAGAATAAATCTGTGTATGTGCGTGCGCGTGTACCAATGAATTCGGATGACGTCGAAACGTAACTGTCTGCTGCTACTGCTGTCGCTGCATCTAAAGTTAACGGTAACAAAAAAAAAAACACGATAATAGGAAGAAACCGGCAAGTCAGATTGAAGCAATGCAAAACTCAGTGGCCAGCAGCAGCGATACAAGCACCCGTCACCCAATCATCGGGCCGTCGAGAAGCAATCTTTCTTTCTCTCTTGTCTTTTTCCGACTCAGCAATTGCCACTGTCTTTTTGTGCATTTGCACGCCTCCCTACACCCACGCCCGCTTATATTCCTCCGCGTACATTTAGCAACGGCAACAGTAATGAATATACGTACATACCGAACGTGCGGGACTGATGCTGCGTTGACAAGCACGGCCTTTCTTTCATCCTTCACGAGCTGCTTCTAGATGAGCAGCAGCATATGTATTACATATGTCTATAACATACGATATTAAAGATCTTGATAAAAAATGGTTGCGTTACAGCCCTTGGTCTGGCTTGACATTCGTACTGTGTACCATAGTTGAACGATTGGCTTGGCGGATTGATGTAAAACGTAGCAGACGAATCCCTCAGAATATACCGAACCGGCTTTTAGTTATTTGAATACGCGCGCGCAATCGATGCTTAGCTTTTATTTTTGGTAGTGCGCGATATCAAGCTCAATTTGTAAAAACACGAACATAATATGCCAAGGTGATATTGAATTTGACTGTACGATCAGCTGGTAGAGATACTATAAAGAAACTCATTGAAGAGCCGCCCAAAGCACGTTTGCAGAAACGACGTAGTTTAACCCAGTCATCCCCCATTTGAGCATTTCTTGCTCGGTACCGATTTGGTACAGAGAATTGTTGGGAACTTGTAGCTTAAACTTCGCACACGTTGCGCCCCCATCAGACTAATGGCTACTTCGTTCTCTACCTTACTTCAGGCTTATAATGGGTTCTTTTTGGAAATGGACAGAGACGTGACCCTAAATCGCAATAAATCTAAGTCTTGCCCAAGCGTAACCCTAACATAAACTTCTTACCAACTTGTTTAGTGACTGTCAATTTTGAGAAAAATGACCAAAACGTGTTCTATTGAGTCGTTACGGCAGTGACATACGTTGTTCTGTGTTTAAAATAGTGTAAAATTATTCGCATAAATATCTTTATTACCTGCATAACACATCTATTCGATGGCCAGATGCACTAACTACAGGAGAAGGCTTTCAAAATTGGCTGAATGCTAAGGGCTGCTCATATTGTTCTATAGGGACATTTTCATCTAGGATTCGGGCTTCAACCGCCGTCTCGGTGGTCGGTCGTGAGGTTCGTAGGCCATCTAACAAAATCATCCATCACCAGTCTTATCAGCAGTAATACGCTAGTCAGGCGCGAAAGTCACACGTATTTTATATATATATATATATATGGAACACTTGCCATATTTATAAGTCGGTAGTAATATACGGTGACCGTAACACGTGTGTATATCTTTCAGTATGGTAAATCTATAGCTTCGTTTGCTCAATTTTGGTTAAGTAGGGTATAACTAGGCTTAGTAAGTCGCCATCGGAAGTACTACACAAAGCCAAATGTCCAACCTAGTCAAGAAAAGTAGATGAGTGCATAGTCATCAGACCTTGTCATACAAAAGCTATGGATATTTTGACCAAGTCATAACGGGAAACCGTGATTAGTTCGGGAAACATAGTCTAAAATAACGTAGAGTGTGCGAACGAGCATATGTGTGATTTTTTGGAAGCATTGAAGAATAGTCGATTTGTCCGGCTTTTAATTAAGTGCAATTAATATGTTCTCCGCCCTGATATATCAACATGTTCAGTCTCTACTACGTAACACAATGAAATCTATGCGAATGAATAGATGATCGGCGTGTTTCCAATTGGCTTAGCAAAGGGGGTCTATCGTATAATATTAAACAGTAATTGCTTGTCCACCGTTATAGCATGGACTACAAGGTAACCCAGTAACATCTACCGGCCATTCAATCGAGTGACAACTGCACACACTCCGTTACCGATTCAGAACTGCTTACGAACCCAATATTCGGCTTTCTGAACTACATTACTGATAGAGTAAGTACTTCTGAAGAACTTTTCTATTCAAATCAAAATCATCATGGTGGATCAGTCAACTGTTTCCGCTGTTGATGTTCTTCTTCGGGCAGTATGCACATTTACATACAGCTCTTTATGTCTACCGACTAGATTGTAGACATTGTCCGCATCTATTAGCTTTGTATCACCTTATGACCGACGTTGCAGTTCGCGCGAACAGGACTGACTTATCCCTTGTCGTTGACCGTCCGCACTTCGCGATTCAGCCTTAGCCATGTATGGCTATATTATATATTATATATATATATTACTACTATACTATATATTACATATTTATATATATAGTATGCCTATTTCAACGAACTTCCTGGCTGTACCAACGATGCGGCGTCAGCAGAGCCACACATGTACACATATGCAAATGCATATCTAAACAGCTATCCATATGGGAGGAACTATTCTGAGATTGATAGTGACGAGCTGTTTATATGCGTTTACATACAGGGTGGGCAGAAATAAAGTGACAGTAGTGTTTTCACGAATATTCATATATATGTGTGTGTGTGTGTTGCGGAAGCATGGCCCAGCTATATATGCAAACGTCCAGATAGATGTGAGATATTAGTAATAACCTTATGCTACTGCGTCACATGCCACCCCCTCGCAACTGAGTTTTTTTGACGATAGTTGCTTGATTAGCTGACGAAAAGGCAGTGGGCGAAGTCTACTGCGTCCTGCCAATAATGGGCAGTAACCAGTTATGCTGAACATGGCGATGGTATCAGAGGTTCGTGGAGTTTTGAAACGATTGGTCAGCCACTCAGTCAGACAGACAGACAGGCATATAGTCGGTAGCCGGATAGCAGCTACCAAATAAAAGCAGACAGGAAACTGGCAAAGGGATTCAGAAATATCGTCCTACTCGTGCCAACGATGCCGCAACAGAGCCGCAACGACTAATAACGTCATCAGTTTGTCGTTCTTATGGCAGTGAAGGGGAGAGGCGGAATTCGATAGCAACAGCGCGTCTTAAAGGACGGTAGTCCTTCGCTTTCTGATGAGCGGGAAAACAAACACAAGTACCCGCTTGCACCTGTTCACTCGCTCTCAATTCACGCAATGATAAGTTAAACTAATCTAGATATATTGCATATATATTATATAGGTTGGAGTGTAGGTATTAGTTATTGGCTAATTACTCGGGCGGTAACACCGCGCAAGTATATTTGTTAGCTAATATGTAGACACTCGTTATTTCCAACGATCGACTGTAAGTTTGCGATCAAAATAGCTTACAAGGAAGACCGATACTATACAATCAATCGTCCTTTCGCCTGACCTAAACGGATCTCTCGTGGCAGTTTACGCCTAGATTTCCTTTATCTTGAAACAGTTGCATGTTCGGTTTGGGGACAAGGTCATGCGTCCACTATATTGTACGTATGTATACCCTCTTCGTGAAGAACATTTGAGAGCCACCATTCATCAATACATTTTATAAAATACATCATAGGTTTGCTCATCTTCCTGACCGCACTGTTTTTTTTTGATGCATGCCTCGTGCTTAACGTATGAGTGCTTATTTTCCAAGCTTCAGGGCACAAACGACATTCATTCCACCAAACACGCATGCCTGCAAAGCATTCACGCCGTTGCTTTCCACACTGAGTCTGTATATATATAAATCCACTCGCCCAACCTACCACACTACGCGCCAATGGGAGAGACATGAATAGCGTATCATAAAGCAGCATATAGACGCCCTCTTCAAGATGCTAGCTACTACACGCACAAATGTCACTCACGATCCAATTCTAAGTTCTTTATTACATTGTATATACGTGTATATATTTTGCAGCTAAACACAATGAGGCGAGTCATAAGCCCGATACTTTGGAACTATTGCGTCGGTACAATTTGAGCTGTAAAACCCATTTTTTCGTGTGTTGAACCAGCTTGCCAATCCACCTTTACCCTAGAGCCCTGTATACAAGCAGTCTATTGTACAATACCGTCCATGGTTATCTCGCCGGCATCTTAATATATCTGTGTTTCATGTACCTATTTTCATATGCATATACAAAGAAAGCACTAGTTGCTAATCAATTTATTATTAGAGTTATGGCTGTCTTTATCGCCTAACAGGCATCACTATTAGCATCACATAGCGTCACAGCGTTTAGGGCCGAATACTATTGGCTATAACGTTCTTGGTAGCCATAGCACACGTGCACATGTGTGCATGAATGTATATATATATAAGTCATGAGAGAGTGGA
Organism: Varroa jacobsoni; assembly: GCF_002532875.2. Lineage (NCBI taxonomy): Eukaryota > Metazoa > Arthropoda > Arachnida > Mesostigmata > Varroidae > Varroa > Varroa jacobsoni. Next base: position 233,779 of record NW_019213516.1, read on the forward strand.
CAACGTTTTACAGCCTACAGGTGGCTTGGTGTCTGTCGTGGCTAAATTCGAATGACCTCTCAGACGTTACATCCTGCAACTTGTGGAACCGAAGTATAGGCTGAACGCATAGATATAAGAATATACTGCGAAAAGGTGTCGGAGAAGGAAGATAAAATAAACGAAGCGAGACTTATAGCCGATGGAGATGGTGGGGCCGGAAGTTGTTCATCTATTTTCTTTCGAAAGGCACTCATCGAATTCTGGCATTTCGCAGCAGAAGGCAACGAATCAAGAAGTAAGAGGGTACGGGAGCAAGAAGGCCGGGTGACGGCATACCAAGGTGACCCGCATTTGCTTTGGTTGGTAGGCCAGAGTCGCCAATCCAGCAGTCGTCCACCAAGGGAGAAAAAGTCATGTAGTGGCCCAGCCTCACCGTCTGCCTGCCAAACGATTTTAGCATGTGAAAAGAAAAGGCAGCGAGGACGGATGGACGGCCCAAATCCGGCCGACAGGCGGATGAGGCGAGGACCTTCAGTTTGTTTCATTGCCCACAAGGAAAGCGGTTGCATTCTTTAAGCGAACCAACCAACACGACCAATCGATTCGACGACTTCGACATTGTAGAAAGAATGAACCAGGAACGGAAAAAGGAGAAAAAGATCTGTATTTGGTAGGCGCTCCAGACAACAGGAAAGCGGCAGGGGCAGCAAAGAGAATAGTAGCAGCGTCATCGATGGCTTAGGGTGGGCTACCCTGAACCCACTAACTTCGCCGCCACTTTTCAGTCCTCGGTTATATCGTACGCCATACACATCGCTTCTTTCTTGTACGGGGACTTCAAGAGAAGAAGATGGGGACAGGTCTGTGCAGGCAGCTACACGCAGTAAAGGCCAGACTGCTATCAGCAGATCGTCCGTTTTCGAACGTTACACTTCGGACACAAGGCTCCACTGACCGCTTTTTCGCCATTTTCTTCTAGAATTTCGTCGCCATCCACGCAGTTCTAACTAGCCGGCTTTACCCGTACACGTCCGCTTTTCAAGCACTGCCCGCCACTCAGATCCTGTCTTACCTAACAATAACCATAGTGTGAGCAGGGGTCGTGAGGTGGTCCTTACCTATAGGAATAGCAAGGCCGCTGTTTGAAACCAAACCTAGCAGCTATTGCAGATATTTAGCCAATGCAAAAATCATAGCTCGTCATATACAGCAGTAGATATGCCTTTTTTGCTGAACGAGCTACGTATACAATTGTAAACGCTAATGAATATCACTAAACAAAAACCTGTACATTAAATCATCAGCGTTTATATACAATGCTACTGATCTCAGCTACTGTTGGCGTGATCGATTAGGGGGAAAGAGAGTACCTAGAAAGTAAAAATACAGATTCGTCTGCTCGAGATTAAGATCGTGACGAGCGCCATTGTTTATGATATTTACGTGTACGACGTAAAAGCTCAAAAAAATGTGAGCTAAAGATTTAGTCACATCAAAATTATTCAAATTCATGTGCATTAATGTTCTGTTTTAACTGAGCTATCGTCACTTATCCTCTAATGTGAACAAGTCTTCAAAATAGACTTTGTGTCGTTCCAGAATCAGCCAATAGTATAGCAAAACATTGTATTAGAGGGCTAGAATTTAGCGCGAAATACGTCCCCATTCGAATTTCAACCTAGATCATCACGTGTACCGAGCCCTAGTGGGCCAGAACGTCACTACTGCATCACTACAGGGACTTGATGGATTTACCTGAAGTTTCCCCGACACACCTATAAGACTATATAAACGACTCCTATAGCCACTAGTCTTTTAATTTTTCCCTTTCCATAAATCATTGTCCACTTATATTGGTTACTTATTCATGGCTAGTACAATAACGCGCTAAAATAGATGCGCATTAGCTGGGAATGGTTGTTTAGGAATAATTCTATTTGTCTATGTCGTGCTTCACAAGCACTTCTAACGAAATCCATGGACCGCTTAAAGCTGTATTACGAAAAGGACGAGTAGAAGGAGGAGAAAGGAAAAAACTAGAATACATCACTGAAATAGAGTTTTCATTGGAGCGTTCAGGACAAGAATCGTACGTTGCCTTTTTTCATGGCGACATACTACAGCCAGCCATACGGTGTTTCAAACTGTTAACCTCGTTTGAAACAGCACAACGTACAGATAGCCGCTTCGCTCGTTAAAGGCAGTCATGCCAGTCTCGCTCAAAATATGGGGCCTAGAGGGTTTGCACACCCTAGCGGCCTCTACTTGTGCAAGCTATCTATGTTTGTAGACACGCTAGTGGAAGAGTTGTCAAAAGTATCGCGCCATCGAAATGCCACGTATGCAGATGCCTTACTAAAAAATATTTTTTCATCAGCTTTTCGAACCACACTAGCAAGCATTGAGGCAAGAATTTTCTTTTAAAGTCACTGTTGGTCTAAGATGGCGTTTAGTACAAATGATGATTGCTCTGTAGAACGGTTGTACGGTGATAGCGGCACGCTGATTAAGAGAAGCTAGTATATATATATGTGTAATATTTGCGTTACGACTACATAAGAAGTTCGCACCTAGTAACGATAAACGTATACACGGATATAAATATGTAAATGAGCGTAAATAACCGAGTCAGTTCGATAAGAACTATAGTATTGGGTTGGTCAAAAAAGTAACAATAACATCTTCCTAATGTTTGCTTTCCCCTCCACCTTCGATAAAGTTTTACTTTTCGTCCATAAAGAATTCGGAGGCGCCGTCTCTCTTCCTATTTCCGCTGAATTTCGCTGGAACTTCTGGCTTTAGACACGAGTGCACCAGCTGAAAGGAATCCATTCTCTACATTCCCTTTATTTCGCTTTCGGGCGAAGTCAAGAAGCAGTACACGTGATTTGTGCCGTAAAAGGTGTGAATTTCGTTCCTGCAAAGACTGCTCAAAGGTGACATTCTTAATCTGGAGGATGCATCTTATACGGGTCGATTATCTGGGCTTGCTAAGGACTCTCTGCAGGAACACGGCCATCAAACAACTGGAGACCAATGGGCTAAGAAGATGAAATGTGTTCATCCGCGATCTCGACTGGATTGAATTTGCTCAACTATTATGAACCTAGTCCTTCACAAGGCGAAGAGCTTAAGCAACCACAGGCAGGACCCTCGCAGGGTCATGTACCCTGAGATAGTTGTAAGAATAAGAAGGATATGTTGGATCTAGTAAGCAAAGTTATCTAACAAAAAAACCAAAAAAGCACGAATTGTCACATCAATAAAAACCACTTTTTATTGAACTCGTAAGAGCATAGACTGAACTGCCGCTTCGTAATACACGAAACAATATGTACGTCCTCCTTTTGCGATGATTTCATACACTTAAGTAACGAACACACGTAGATGCATACTACTAGAAGTAATTTTTTTGCCATAATATGTTTCCTTGCTTGAGGGAGCCACATCAGTCTGTGATGACGTTTTCAAATGTAATCATTCAGAAGCTTTATGTTTGCTCAGGAACAACAATATTAAGATAGTTTTTGCGAGCTCTTTAGATTGGTATTAATATATTCACGATTAGAAATATGCTACTGTAAGAAAATCTTTTTCATGGAGCAAAGATCTCGTTTTAATAGGTGACTTGATTTTCAGCGGCTTCTATAGTCCGCGGATAGAGGCTCGTAAGCAGCTGGTCTCTGACATTAAATGTACAAACGCTTCTCTCTGAAGAAAAGTAGCTGATATACAACTGTCCTTTTATTGTCATCGAGCACTGTTGGAGAACGTTCGTTGCGTGGATCACACGTTCACGTAAATTTAACATGTGTGTTAGTGGGCGTGCTATAAAGCAGGTTGAACGACTAGATGGAAAATGCAAGTGAACACGTACGATGTAACGAAGTATTCGCCAACTCACTGTGATCAAAAGATCGCTAAGGTCTGAGTTTCAGATAGTTAGCGCCTTCACAAAGGAGCATTAACTAGGTCACGCTAGGTTGTTGTTGATTTTGGGTGCTGCATCTTCACTCTGGCTAAAAAATGCTAACGGTCTTTAAGGGATCATAGTAAATGGCATAACAATTTGATGTGTGCATTAATGTATTTGCCTTACTCTCTAATGAAAAGCATGCTTCTGGCGCTGTTGCTTTAACACCGCTGTGCTACCTACTCGACGTTGGGCCCTAGCCGAAGACCTCATGCGAACCACAGCAGTACTCGAAAATGATGCTCCATCTAGTGTAGCGTTATCCCCAGTGACTTTGAGGTCCAAAGGAACGAATCCTGCTGTAGCTTCATCCATCTAGCAAACGACACCGCCATCTGTCTGTGAACTATCCCATCGCCCATTTCCTCAGCTTTTAGGTCGGAAAATATCCTTCCAACGTCCAAAAATTCGTCGGCCTGGCTGCTTGTCTACTTCGCTTTCTGTAAGCTTAATGCCCCATAGAACGACGGAATATCGCATAAAGGACTACTCTCATTGGCATGCCGTCGCGGCGTCCCATTTTACTCCCGTTTGAAATTTTCATCTCTGCACATCGTAAGGACCTTGCACCGTCTGTCCTTTACTCAAACTTCACTCACTCCCGCGCCGCGCTGAACAACGATGTCACCAATCACCGTCTGGTCGTCTTCGTCGATGACGACAATGACGAAAACAACACTAAAAAAATGTTTCTGCCAAGTGTTGTTCGGTATCGATGGACACTTGGACACGCCGGACATTCCTGTACCCTGACTATTCGTCGACGCTTTCTCTCTATCTGTAGACGCACTGCGTTGATTTCCTGCTTGCCTCATTTTTATCCCCTTTGTTCCCTTTTTCGTTCACTCTTGGCCCTGCCACGTCCATCGTCTGTTCGTCTACTCATTTCGATGCACTATTGTCAGTACTATAGTTTACTGTATGCACGTGTGAATGCGCGCAGTTGTCAGGTGACCATAGGGCTGCACAGCTTACCTCGATTCTGGCCTATTTTTTCCTGCCGATTCATGCAATATGCTCTTATGCTGCACTAGCACACTTCATTCGGTTTGTGAGACCTGTTGGTTTGACGGCTACTGTTACAATTTGTTGCAGTTGCTTTTTATTGTTTCTGCTGTTATTTGTCCTGTCATTGCCAATGGCTGCCGTTGCTAACGCCGCCGCCGTTGTTTCTATGTTGCTAGCAGAAGTAGCGAAGGTGTCCTAAAACGCCTTCCTTATAGCCCGACCAAGAACAGAGTAGGGATACGCGCAATTTGACCCGGATGATTTGTGTCAGGGTGTAGCGAGAGGACCGGTGGAAACCAAAGTGCCGTCAACCAAAAGTGACAAAATTAAAAACTGACTAGTGGAGACACTGGCCGTAGAGATCCAAGCCGTAGCCAGAAGCCTGTTGACAACTGCTGGTTGAATTCACATACAGATATACTACGTCGAAGGACCCATCGAAAGAACGGACATTTCGTCGACAACAACGTTTTCCTAGCCTACGTCGTGTCCAGGCAGCAGGCCGTGGAGCGCTAAGGGATGACCGCGCTTTTCGTCCTGTGGCACTATTTCAAGAAAGGCACTATTGTTTATGTGCAAAGTACCAGCTCTAGTCTAAAAAAGGGGTAGAAGCAAAGGCGGGAGTCGCGGTGCCCGGTAAACAACATTTTCCCGTTACTAGCTCTCAAATCGTGAAGTTCTGGTGCGGAACTAGGGTCGCTCTGTCCGTCTTCAGCTTGGGGCAGAAAATCAATGTGCAGCAGCCAGCTGGCCTAATGGAACAGGGTATGTTGTTCCCCTCAGCCCCGTGTAAGATCAATGCAACGCACAAGATGCGTATCCGTACAAACCACGCCATGAATCGGAAAAAAACACTAGGAAAGAGAAAAAGTTCCAATAAACTATTGATCTCTTAGCCTTATAGTTAGCTGAGCGATATTTTGTTCTGTGCAGTATGCATGTCAATTCACGTCACTCTGATCCTATTTGTCCTATCTTGTACTACTTGCCAACGAAAACATTTCAAAGTTGTGCAAAATTAGCTGTATGGCCTTTTGTGCCTATATCACAAAATAACTCGAAAATAAGCACTGGGTTAGCGAGAATATTATATCACATGATGGACTGCGTTCACCCTCCAAAGACGGAAATAGCTATAAGATGAAAGCCGAAAACTACCAACAGCTTCATCACTGTGTGACAAAAGACCATAGAAGATCATTAGTCAAAAGATAGACCCATCAACCCCGACCCAAATCGCTTTAAGTTTCTTGGCTATATTTGAGCATAATTGAAACATTAAAACTGGCTCTAGCATAGGAAGCCAATGCAAGCACAATTGCACGAACGACGTATTCATATTCCAGCGATGTTTGCTGATGCCCCCGGTGATGCGTGCTTTTCCTATTAATGTCCGCTCTCATTTTTCTGTAACGTTGGTGGCTGCGCGCGTATGTTGACTTTATGTTTGATTTTTCTAGAATCATTCGCTGTTATGATATAAATTAGACTTACAACCCGTAAGACTACCTGCCTCGTAGACAATTTACCGTATTGTCTCCAGCTGCCTAAGCTTTACCGGTGTTCCTTGTTTTCCTATAACTTTTATTCTCCTCTTTTTCCTGCAGTTGGCATCGCCGGTTGATTCAGTATCGAAAGCGAATTTATTACAACAATCGCGCAACATAGCCCGTCAATACGGCAAAATCCTGGGTCAATACAGCGTGGACAGTTATAGAGGCAAGAGGACCCTAAGGGGAACAGGGGCGTCTATGTTTTTGCTAGGCTGTCGTATATAGCCTTAGCAGAGGGAAGGAAAAGAAAGACAGAGCAGAGAGTTACACGCTAGCCATCTGGCAGGTCTATATAAAAAAAAAAAAAAAAAGAGAGGTCGTGTATCTACCTACACACAACGGATATTCAGTGTCATAATACAACTCAATCAGATGCTAGTACACAATGCTCCTGCTGTTGTCGATTCCGCCCTTGCTGTTGGGATCGCTGGTGCAATTGTCTTCCATCGTTTCCCTATCGCTGACGCTACTGCGGCCTTAACCCATCCATAACGCTTTAGACAACCAGCCGTCCACCGAAACCGGCAATTTCGACACTTAAATAATAAAGATCTAACCGCCTTGCTGCCTCGTTGCACGCCTTGGGTTTCTTTAACGGGTTTCGCGGTCGTTCGCAAAAAACCTAAAGGCCAGACTTGCTATTACACTCAATAGGAATCGCAAAATGATACTGTAAAACGTATTGCGAACGTTCGTTTTCGCCCTTTAAAAACTTGCATGAGAGGCGAACACCATTACTGATAGCAACAGAACTGCAAGAACAGGAGCTAACGAGAATGTTTCTTTTTGTCTCCATCTCCTGGACCATATACTCCTCTTGCCCGTTCGCGAATTCGTTATATAACCGCTCTGTGACTGCTTTGCTATATAGAATCACGGTATAGAAAAATAATAGGTTGGGAAAGAGGTATAGAACCATAAAGTTAAAATGGAAAAAGACAACGAACTAAGAGCAAAAGAGAGCGGACTGGATAGCTAATAAGTTTTATTAGATCCACTGCCCGTTCATCAAGGGTTTCTATGGCTGTCTGCCCATTGACGGACTTGGAAAAGAAAACAGGGAAAGAAATAGCCGATTTCTAGTAAAATTACGTTGCCTCGATGTCTCAACGTGGTGTCTCTCCGGTCCAACACGACTGTAGGATCACATGAAGAGGTAACGAGATAAATGTGTCATCAAAGGAAGTCTAGATGAAGGAAGCTTCAAGTGACTACGAGTGCGACAAAGAAGATCGATGGAGAAGAGAAGCGACATTCAGATACGGCGAGAAAGGTTGGAAAGCCAGTATCGCCCACTGCAGCTACTAACATTGCCGGCAATTGAAACAGTCCACCTTAGTAACTTAGCACTACTTATTTTATATTATAGATTCCATTTGAAGGAAAATATGAACAAGTGATTATGACAAAAGTAGATCTAATTTTCATACGTTCATGAGACACCCGTTGGGGAGATGTCCTAACGAGGCCTGGCTTTGTACAGAATCGGTCGTAAGGGAAACTGCGGCTGGAAGTGGGAGCTGAAGAGCTCTGACCGTTCGAGCGTAAGTCTGTCGTTGTTTTTTTGAGATGTCCTACATAGTAATGATACTACCTTGCCCTCCGAGTACTGCCGTGAACCACGCCCGTATGAAGCGGCTCAAAAATCAGCTGAAACCTACATCAGCTACATAGAACAGCCGAAGCATTAGTACAAATATAAGCATTTCTAATAAATTATCCAGTTAATACCATTCGGATGTAACTTAGCTAAATATTGTAAACAGTAAATGACCATCTAACATATTCGATTTAAGTGGGTAACTAACAGTAACGTACTAGAGCGTCACAGGATGCCAATTTTCAAATGTAAACAAAAAAACTTTCATACCTACGCTGGAAAATGATGTAAGGTAATAATTAACGTTCGCTACCACATACGCACACAATGGTAGTCTGTTTAATGGTAGTTTAACAGATTCATTATTATGAGCTGTTTTCCTTACAGTTGACACCCTACCAACTCTCGTTTTTAGTTTGAACTATTTGACAAAAAGAAACGTGCCAGCATCCCTTAGTCGCTCAGCTGTTTTTCGCTGGCTTGCTTCCTCATGCCCTGTGACGTATCCTTTCTTACGCCATACGTTTGAAGTGATGGGACCGTTCCGGAATGATGTGATCATGTCTAAACGTATAGAGACACCTTCTAGCATCTCTTAGCCTCCCCAGCAGCGGGGCAATCCTGTATTTGCGACTTGCACACGGTGCAAGCTTTACTTTGAAGCGTTATTTTTTTTCGCTAGCGATATTCTACGTCCGATGAGCAGTATGTGATTGTGGGATGTGTGCGTACGAATTTTCAACTAACTATGGATCGGCGACGACGAGCTTTTTTCCCTGCCCTAAACTGCACTCAGTAGTTCCATCGTAATGTGGCACGCGTGAACGCGGCGCAACTTTCTGCTACCGTCAATGAACGCATGATTGTGTCGACTCACAGATATAAAAAGCACTTTAACCGTAAGCCTTATCAACCGCGTACGTTATCTGGCGGCAGTCCGTGTGCCTTGGAGCTTTCATCGGAGCTAAAGGCGTCACTGATAAATACCGCACGCAGGTCGCGACACCGCTAGTTTAAAGAAAACCACAAAGCCAGAATACGCTAGGAAGAAACGGAGAACGAAAGCTATCGAGGCGCAGATACATAGGGACGAATAGGTTACGTTCAAAGGCCGCCATTACTGTCATTGCGCTGTCTTTCCGTTGAACGCTGGAAGCCACCTTTCACAATAGCTCGCCGTTAACCTTTTTTGCCTATTGATCTTATGTTTACAGAACCAAAAAGTGTATGTACGGTAGCATAGTTTAGCCCCTAGCGGTTGTTGTCATTATTATTATGAAGTACTGTGGTGTCTCATAGCATCCACCTATGGTACATGAAGTCCGTTGTGTAAAATAGCTTCATGCCTGTATTCCTGTCTGGTCATTTTAGTTCCATTGCAAACCATTAGTATTTTTTTGATTTATCTTCATGTGATGAGAGATGGCTGTGCACCGACAGATACAGTCGCAAGGGTTGATACTGGTTAATCAAATGCGACTGTACCTATGCGTTGATGATCGGTACCCAAGTAAAATCGTTCAAATTCCACGTACCTCATATAGGAGCTATATATATAATTCGTGATTCTGTGCATAGTGATGCACACTTATGGATGCGCCAGATTCAGCTTCGTCATTGACTGTTATTAATTATCCTAGAATATTATTACTTGTGTCTAAATTCGGACTAAGTACTTCGCACTGTTTAAAATATGCATTGAGCGGTTGTCGAAAAATTATGCAGTGGGGTAAAGCGAATTGTGCTCTCAAAAGGGAACCAGATTGATTTCTCTATCAGAAACGCTTAAACCCATTAGAAGCATAGACTATAATGTATTATAAATGCATCGTACCGTCGTGAGCAATACGATGTAGATAAATCTACCCAAATTTGGCTGAGGCTAGTCTCAAAGATAAATTTCAATTCAGCCGCCTCTTAGTCATCCGCGCATGCGCTTTAACATCACCACCCAACAACTATACTGATACGGGTCTGTACTTCATTAGGTTTCAGTATATTTCGCTCATTTAATTGAGGTCTCAGTTTAGCAAGACGTCAGTGAAACGAGTAACACTAGATTTCCGACATTTTCTATTAGTCGCTTCGAGCTTCGTCGAGGACTGCTTTCGGTAACAGAACAAGAGAGCATTCGCTTTCTGGGAGCACGATTTGGAGCACATATTACTCCAGCACAGTCATATCCATCGTACTCGCTAGTCTTCGACCTTTCCCGGTGGAAAAACGGAACTTCTAAGAACGCAGGCCAGTGAACGAGCCTACATGATTACCGCTGTCGGCGGCAGCTAGTCTGGCAAGATAGCTGGATCGGGCTTGATGGATAACGAGGCTTGCCTGCCTGTTCGCCCTAACATTTGAGACATTCTGAATTCGACCAGATCTAGTATGAGGGAATTTATCGAGCAGCTAGACGAATCCGTAAATCGCAACGCACCGAGAGTAGTAATACGCTGATTATGCGGAGAAGAGAAAGAAACACCAGCTGCTGTACGGGGCGCCACAGTAATGGTCGAGTCATGGACGCGCTGTTACGGCCGCTGCTTTACAGCGAAGCCATTGCGACCCTTTGGGTCTACCCGGCCAGAAGGACTAGAACAGGCCGCAGGGGTTCGTTTGTCTATACCGGCCTCATGCCCACAATCGCTTCTGGGACTACTACAGGGCGTTCCATCCACTATTCCACCCGCCTGCTTCCTTTCCTCTGCCCTTTTTCCGATCGGTTTCCATTGGTGCTCGCATCCAACCTCGCCGCCTGGCATGATGGTCACGGCTGTGGCTGTTGGTGATACCGACAACAGCAGAAGCGACGAGATGGCTATTTGGCGGTAACATCAGCAGCAGACGTTCTCAACTGCTGTCCCTTTTCCATCCTTTTCTGCACCTCTTCTTCTGTTCATCTTTTCTACTCGAAGCACGCGAACTAACAGGCCACTTTTCTGTTGTCCGCTTGAGGGAGCAACGTTTCAGCAGCACAGAGGCTACACGGCGAATTAAATAATCTTTCTGGCTATGTTCGAATGCGATTTCCTCCATTCCTTAGGCAGACCTATACGGTCAGAAGCAAGGGGCTGCTAGAGCCAGCAGCTGCACTCCGCCCGTTCATAGAATTAGCAGTAGTAACAGCCATCTATATTTCGCTTGGCTGATCAGCTTTGTTTTCATTTTATTGTCCCACTCTCTTCATAGGTTCACCTTACTGCTACCCGCTGCTCCTGTTCCTTCCGTTACTGTTTATGTGGATATACGCCTATTGCCACTCCACGCTAGTGCTCACGCTTGTGCATCTCAATGTGATATGTAAAAGAGCGTGCGGGAGCGGACCCAGCAGTCGCAACATCACCGTTTCATACGGTGACACCTCGCCAACGTAGACGCTGATTCTCAACAAAAGTCTCTACATGCCTCCGTTGCATTCGTTGGTCAGTTGTCCAGCATCTGACAGCAGCAGCCGCGGCAGCTGTAGCTGTTGGAGTAAAAGTTGAAAAAGGCAGCACGAAGCAGAGGCTACCGATGAGAAAGGAAGTCAGGGTTGAGCTGGTTGAGATCATTTGTGCAGTCTTGTGCCTTTGTTCCCCTTTTCTATTGCCATACCGCATCTCGAAAAGCTTTAACTCAATGCAGCCCCGCCCCCTCCCCACATTTCTCACCTGCTTGCCGCGGTCCGCTCCACCGTTTCAGCTCTTCGACCATGTAGTGGTGAACCGCTTAGGCTACGGCATAGTCGCGGCCACAGCCGTCGCCATAATGCTCGTTTATTTTGTCCTCGTACTGGCACTTTCTCGTCGTGCGTACTTCATTGCTTGGCAGATCAGAGTGAATACTGGCTTCTGCTGAGTGTAGTCCGTTTGTTTGGGCGAATGCCGATCTAAAACGGTTAAACCATTCTGGTCTTCGTTTCATTTGATTTACGCCCAAATATTGGTTGACATTGCCGCTAATTGTTCCTGGCCTTCCTCTTCTTCTGTATAACTCTACAGTTCGTCCTGTATTCTGTGAGCCTGCGAGGAAAGCGATCAAATAGATAGAAGGAGAAACAATGGGTTTCGGCTTGGATCAGGGGAAGTGAAGGGCCAGTAAGATACATAGCATTCAACATATATTAATAGAAATGTGCTAGGGTGGAGTGGATCACGACGTCGTTAGGACAGCTAAAGGACCTGCTATTAAATGATGGAGCAAAAGAAATGCCACTACGCCCTCCTTCTCCGTCTGCTGTTCCTTATCTTCGTGTGTTGTCTACTTCTAGTAAAAGTTGCTGCTATTTTACTGAATTTCAATTGAGGCAAACCAAGTGGTAGGACGATATCTGCCAGTCGACTATTGCGGACTACTTTTATTAAAGTGACTAGCGAATTCGATAAATAAGACTGTGGTGACAGGCAACGAGTGGATGTGGGGCCAGAGGTATACGCGGACAAAGGGGCAGCGCCACGCTGCGAAAATTGGAAGCGAAGGCTGCGGTGGTACCGAAGGAAGCAACGACGGAGAGCAGAAAGAAAGGTGGTCGTAGTATTGTATCCCCGGAAGTAGATTGAAAAAAGGAGTTAGTGCGCCAAGCCATGTTTTCTGTCAGAGTTGAGGCCCTGTTCGAAACCACTCCGCTGTGTCCTCTTCGTACCTCTACGGGGTAACAACTAGACAATTTGCGAGTGTACTGCATTCATACTCATAACGGAACGGAGCCTGCAGTATGGTATCAGGCTGGTAGCATGCTTGCCAGGCAAATCAGGCAATCGAGAGTAGTCAGCCATCTAGCGGTGACCCGCTGTACAAAGTACAACAAAACGAGAACAGAGATGTTGTCGCTTGGTCGCTCGTTCGTGTGGCCAAGCACCACTTTTTTCGCCCTCACCTTCTGCGTGTCGTCTCCGTTGCTGCTGCGACTAATACTGATAGTTGCATACCGAATTTGGAACTAAATTACCAGCGTTCCCACAAATAGGGATCCCCTATCGCAGCTACCGACTATTTACGGGACAGTGGATCTGTATGTCTGGGTATCTGTGAACGTGCGATCTGTATGTGCATACTGCGTATCAGTATGTGTGTATGGACGTGCAGATACGTACTTCTGAGCCTTTTTTTTTTATAAGTGACCGTTGCAACTACAGGCGGCAGCGGTATTCATCTGCGAAGATAGTATATTTAAGACTGGAGCTGCTGGAAAGACATATTCACAAGCGACGAAGCTACTTATACGAGGCACAAGCAGGGACTTTGGACGGGCACAAGTCGTGCGTGTACCGGAGTGCAGGAAAGCCAGGGAAAGTAAGATTGCTCCTTTTCGTATGATGTATCTAGAATTTTCATGAGTAAGTGCTGCAATACTCGTATGCAGCAATGGTAATTGTAACAGTGGACGTCGTGCCAATTCTCGACGCTGGTGCCACAGACAATAGCCGTTTGATATAATACCAAACTGTTCTTAAACCCAGAAAATCTCATTCAACTTAAGCCGTGTCAGTTCGAACCGCCGTTGAAGTCACCGAGCCTCTGAATCCTGCGCAACGAAATGATTATCGAGAACTGCAAACGTCTGCAAGAACCTATCTATACGCCGAGTCTGTGGGGTACAATGTGGTTGCCGTTGATGATGATGCCGCCAATGATGTCGTTCACCAAAAAAAGCTACTTTTATATCTTCAATGAACCCTCAAAACACCCGCAAAATGCACTGTTATAGCTATCATCGTTATTGTTCTCTTTGCAAGCTGTTCGTTCTTTAGGCCAACGTTAGATGCCTTTTGTTGTCAATTAATTTTGCTCGTTTCGAACGGACAATCAACTCAGGACTTTCCATGTTTAGCTGAGATTCGATCACAGTAGTGCATGTTGTTGCTGCAGTGAGTTGCAGTGCAATTGTAGTTCGTGAGCTGGAGCTGTCGTAGTCATCATTTAGGCCATGGAGGAGGCGTTTGTGATCACTAACTGCTTGCTATAGGTCCTTTTTTGCTATAGTTGATGGGCCAGCACAGTGCTACATGAATGTAACTACATTGCCTTTTTTTGTTGCCAGACTGCAAGCTAGATTCGCTACTATTTAGTTCGCAGTCTATTATGTTTAAAATTATGTTAAAGTTATGTGCAAAATCTAATAAACGTGTGCGTCCGTCGTGATCCTTTGCCGAGCTGAGATGTTCCACCAAAAGAAAGGACGATAAGTACGCAGGTAACCATTTGCGCAGTGCGTCGGGTTACATCTCGCTAATGACACAATCCCACATGTCCCAGCGGCAGAAGTAAGCAAAGACGTCTTTAAAGGGACGATGCAAAGCTAGAGTAATAGGTAACAATCAGTCCCTACAACTATGCTTTCAAATGGATACTGACTTCTATTTTCGACGGTCACAAAGTTGCGGGAACAGCTGCTTAAAATTTTTCCGCGACACCATTTATTACGCATGTGATAGAGACCCTTAGTACAGGGATAAATAAATTTTATGTGCATATGTACAGTTTCCGAATGACCTACACTGAGCGATTGCATTTGTACAAGTAATGGCTATTAACCGTAAAGGCCCGTTTATGCTGCTGTATAAATAAAACGAGCAGGGCATGCGAAGCGGGGAAATGGCCACAATGCAGTCCAGCCAGGGTTACATGTGCGCGGAGTGCTATACACTCTCGTTTCCTTCAGATGGTTAGTATACAGAGATCGGAGATAGAGGACAGGTATCAGACAAGCACTTTTTGCATACTAAAGATTTCGAGGTCTACATCGGCTCCTTAAGCTGCTAGGGATTCGATCAGACAGCTGGAACGAAGCGTATTATTTAATGCGATTTTAGCCCGGACCGTGACGTATCTCTCAAGTTTAGCAGGCAAGCACAACTTTGCGTACGGGCTATTTATATAAATAGAGGAGAAATTAAGGGGTCATTGTGACACGGATCTGCTACGGTCAAGTGCAGCACGTAGCACTGTTTTTATTTTAGTTCAGCAAGCCGAGTTTTTTTTGAAAGGCATCTTTGAAAGGGAACTTTTGAAAGGCACGAAGTAACGCAGCGGGATAACTTTGTACAAGCCGCGACAGCTTTTTGACGTTTCCAAACGATTAACCTTCTTGGCCGAAAGCAGACAGCCGTTCACTTGGTAGACGACTTTTTCCCTTTTTTCCAAATTCCACCGATACTACCTTCTTGTCTATTGTATTCTCCTCCGAGTGACCAAGTCGATCTTCCCCCGCCCACTTTTATGTCTCCTAATTTATCCTTATATATCGTGAACGAGTCAATCATCAGCTGAGATGCCTCATCGCTTACTTCTGTTCTACTTTCATTCTCTCTTAATCTTAATAGTGATAGTTACGCGCAGTATCACCTTCGAATCCACTTTGATGCCTCTCCTATATCACCAAAAAACCCGCGGTTCTTTTGCTTCTACCTTGCTTTACTTTGTGATGCACGAGCTTTAACAGAGGAGCAAGGATCGCACCACTGACACAACAGATAGCAGCCGTATTTTTAGGGACATTGTCCTTTTTTCCTCTGAAGACAAGCGATGCCTATCCCTTCGTTCACTGCTGCGTTGGTTCGCCAGAGAATTCCCACTACAAAACCTGGATCTCTCGTGCGAATATCTTCCGCTCTACCTATATCCCCTAAAAGCTTCTGTTAGCCGCGAGGTCACAGGCCAAGCTCTCCCTGCCATGATGAACTATAGTAGTGCTACTCCTAACCGAGAGATAGAGTCGTCTGAATAGTACAGTGTAACCCAGCATACTAATCTCACTTCTACACTAACCCTCTTCCACGGTGTATTCCCGAACGTGGTGTCTGCTTGTAGCAACCTGAATCTCTGTGTTTGTAGGTGAGTAAGCAAGCAAGGAAGGAATGTGCGTGCCTGTGCGCCACACACTAGGTGTGTCTATTTTAGCATATGGTGTACGGGCTTCTGGTTCAGAGCTGTACAGATCAATCAATGCGCTTCGTACCGTGTTATTCAAACAGTTAGTCCGTCTTATCGTTTAACGATTGCTTCATCGTTATTCGTACCGATGGCATCGTTAATAATATAAAAAAAACGACGAAAAGAAAAAGAATGAACCAGCAAAAGACCCCAATGGTGATAACTAGTTATACCTTGTGCGTTTTTACACGTATTATATATACGAGATGGCTCTCTAGGAATACAAGTATAACACAAAAAAAGGTACTGGAAGTAGCGAAGAGTTTCAATTTTACAGTTATTTTCGCTCACAAAGATAAGTTGAAGAAGTGCTTAACTAACGGTGGTCTATGCCAATACACAAGTAACTCTAATAGGAAAACAGCTTGGCCAATCGTTCGTGAAACACTCTTTATATAGGAGAATGCCATGCTCTTAATTTAGCGACGACATCGAATCGCTTTGCCTAGCCAACTAGAAAATGTGGTTCGAATGAACGTATAGTTCTTGGTAATGATCTTCTGTCGAGATAGTTATCTGCAATGTGAACGGCCTGTCTGCGACAGAAAATTACGTCTCTCGGGCTTCCGCGTCGTGAACCATCTACAAATAGCCAGCAGCAATTTACCTTCCGCTAATCCTGCTTTTAGCTCTATTTAGTCTTCATAGAAGGAAAGTATCCTCTGCCCCCAAGGCAGTTAGGGTAGGCAACAACATGCCAGTAGGTCAAAGTCTTCATTGTCTTTGCACGGGGCATACGGTGCGTAGAGCGCCAACTAACCTTGCAGATGTCCCCAAAGTTCATAACCCTACGAGTACTATCGACAATATAGTAGAAACATAAGAACTTCAACGTCAGAAATAAAACACTTATTTGGATAGAAAAGCTGAATTTCCATATAGTGGTTCAACATTTTACTCACTCATATTGTTTTGTAACTCAACGTTCGGTTAGGGTTTTTGAATAGAGAATCCCAAGGAGCCTGTACTAGCGGCTATATGTGACTCACGAATACCCGTTTGGATTTACCCTTCAGTATTTCAATATGCTTAATATATTATGCTTCTACTACAAACACACGGGTCTGCTCCCTTTAGAAGTATCTTTAATTAAGCAATGCTCGTAGGTACTACGGGTATTGCTGGGTATTTCTCTTGCGGAAATAGCAACACACGGGCGACTGGCAAATGAGGAGACAAATACCTTGAACGCAACAGACAGCTTCATGAGGATGATTATTAGATAGGAAACTTATTGCTCCGGCTTTTTTCTAGCAGTCGCGTCCAACATTGAGGTGAAATCGGCTGGTCCCAATATAATGGTACTTGCTTACTCTATTAAGCCTGAAAGACTCTTGCCTTTTTCATAGACTGTGAGTAAAAAGCAAGTACACATTTTTTTTACCTGTCTTTCAAGGAAGCTCTCCATACTGTTCGTTAATATTCAACAAAGCATTTACCTTAAAATTTTAAACGACATTGATGAAATTCTTCTTACAAATAAATGTCAATATTTTTAGTAAGCCTTGATAAAGGCCTTTATTTACGTGTGGCAAAAGTTCATAACTGACACCTATATGTATATATAATGTGTGGTCAGACCTTTAAGCATATACATAAGGACGCATAAAAAAGCAGTGCCTATTCCCCCCGCCCCCCCCTATGGATAGCGCAAGAAGAACGTGATTTGAGTATGAGCTACTGAAAATCCTAACTAATGTATTTGATCATATGGCTCAAGGCGATATTTTTGAACGGTCAGATCTTTGTTAACGCAGCAAGTCAACGCCTACTATACCACCAGCAAATCAAATCATAGGAGCAGATACGATTTTAAACAGATTTATATGAAATTCAATTATTTTGCTTATTATTGCTACTGTTTGGTATGCCTTTATATCTCATCAAGCTGTCTTGATAAAATGGACTGCCTTTTGACGCGTCTTTGTACAACGACGATCTCTTTTAACGGGTCCATCTTGTTGGCCCGGGCCCAAAATGGGAAATGGTTCAGGTTTGAGTTTAGCCGTTTGCAGCCCTTTTTTTAGCCATTGTTGTGTTGGTGTGTATCCCATCAAGACTCCATGGCCAGGCTCTTCTCTTTGAGCCTGCCTGTCCGCTCTACAACTATCTCGTGTTTTCCTGTGTGTTTTCAACGCGCATGCCGTACTTGTTCACGTCGTTCATGTCGCTCTTCAATGAAGGACCACTAGAGCTACTTCAAAAAAAAGACTTCTTGGCAGCAGTCACTGTTGTGCTCCTCGTCAATCCCACATAGAGTTGGGCTTTCCTTCGTAAAATCAGTGACCGGAACCCATTTTACAAATACATACAACCTTCCTAATGTCGGCGTTGTGTGAAAGATGGTTTGAAGAAGATACACACAGCGCCGCTCGAAACTATGTATCTCTGAATCTGGCCGCTAGTCGCTGAAGCAGCTTCCTGTCCGAAAGTGTCTGCGACCTGATATCGTGTCGTACAGCGTAGACGTTGACATTCACAATTTATTAAACGACTCGGAAGGCCACTGTAAGATTTCGAAAAAAAAACTCTAGGGCGAAACTTGAACAAAACACCAAATAATTGGAACCGTACGCTTTCTGATTTGTCTCGCATTCGTATGTTATTTTGGAGACTGACATCAGATGAACGACACTAACGCTACGGACAGCCAAGTTTTTTTTGTAAAACATATTAGATTATTCATGTAAAATATCGTGCAACTGTTGCTTGAAGAGCGATTGAATAGAAGCATAACCTATCAAAGAAATTTGTTAGCTCAGTTTCCGTGTTCGAAACCTTCACCAGGTTTAGCTTACCTCACTCATAGGATTTCCAAACTCAATAGAGATAAAACTTCGACAGGTCTTCGAGTCATGTACCTATTATTTCGCACGTGTTGTTTTTCTTCTACTTAATGCATTCCATTGATTAACAGCAAGCTATGAACCTAAAGCTCGATCGCCCACCGCGATACTTAAACCACTGGCTTCATGTTTTACTGATTAGCTAATAGTTTAGTAATAGTTAGTAATTGAAGCATTGTACAACTGAACAGACCTTCTGCTCACCGTTTTCAGGCCAAACGTAGTGACGCGGCGTAGTCTGGTTTGAATCAGTCGTTCAATTGTGAAGGGCAAACAAGACCTGTTGCTGTTGTGCGTGCGACGTCGAATAGAAGTTGAGTACCTGCGACTGCGTGTCGTCAACGCATCCCGCACGAGGTCCTCCTCGTACCGTGACCTCACTTGATTGATTCACGCTAGCCGTGATGGTGATGGTGGTGTTGATGAAGATAATGATGATATTCGAGTTCCACGAGTAAACACTGAAGAAGTAGTAGATAATTCAAGCACATACTTTACAACTCACAACGCACTATGGATGGCCATAACAACAATGCTACCGCTGCACTCGAGGCCCTTGTTGTCGTGATTGCCCCTGGTTACTCACTCGACTGGTCGACGTACTGGCGATATCAGCTCGCATCCGCAACTTCTGTTTCTTCTCGTACAAACAATAACTTCGGTTAGTAAACCTCGGCCAAGGATTACGCCATTCAATCGTATGGCGACGCCGCTTTGAAGAGCCAGCCAGGGATTGACTCAATTTCGACAAAAATGATGGCCTTTAATTATAATTTGGCTCCATTATTATACTGCTACCATAATTTCTATGGATCAAACATTGGTTCATGATTCATTCACTGATGACTCTTTTCACCTTAACGTTTACTCACCGATACTGTCTATAAAAGAGAGACATGGGAATTGGTGTTAGACACATGGGCGACTATGCGGCGATAAAGGAAACGAATCGATTTGATTCGGCGCAATATTCAGTGACTTTCAAGCTTACTTAAGACTTGTTTCATACTAGTCGTACTATAACGATACTATTGGGCTGCCGTTGGCGCACACTGATTATACTGTTCCTGTGCACTCGCGCTGCGATCGCTGCGGTTTAAAACGTCGTTACCGTCAGTTTAGCTTGAAGTAAAGAGAAAGTTTACCGCGTTCACGAGCTTACGCAATTGATGACAGTTAGCGAACAAAGACATCAGACTGAGGCGTAGATTACATAAACATAGCACCGATGTCGGCGTGACAGTCGTGGGAGGTCGAAGGGCCGTTAGTAACTCCTAGCGCTCAAAAGATAGACGCTCAATGAAAACAGGTTCCTCCAGTTTCAGCGGTTGTGGGGCAAACAGGCGTAAGACACTATCACTGCTTATGCGGACTACAGAGACTGCGTGAATTCCTCTAGTGGCTGTGGGCCTATATTTATTTCGGTCTGGTCTACTTGCAAGCTAGCCATGATGACGACAAGGTGCGGTGAAGGTCTGGAAGCGGTTGTGCTGGACGACAGCGCAGGCAGACCAACAGATTAGACAGAGAGAGAAACGACGACGACGACGACGACTATACAGCGATAATCGTACTAATGATAATACAATTGCACGTTGAACCAGTGAAGATATTGGCGAACGAGCCGAAATAGGCGACAAACAGAATGACGAGTAGGAAGGCGGTGTCGAGAGGTTAGTTCGAAGGATAAAGGGTTGCCCTGGCGTCGACACTGATTCACTGACAGGTCACAACAATACCGTATCAGAAAACGAAAACGCGCTTCACACATCCAGCAGTAAGACATACACTCACCTCCTCACTTAGATAGATTGAGAAGTATCGTTACAGAGTGATAATAAACTGAACTTTGAAGGTCTTCGCGCAAATATCAGACGATTCATAGTAATTGCGACATCGGTGAAATCTCAATGAAACTTAGATGACGATGGCGGTGCAGAAGAACAAAAATGGTGTTACGTTTCAAAATGGGACAGAACGCCGGTTGGCGACAAACTGAAATTAGTCGAAGCGAACGACAGAGTCAAGCCACGATGACGTGGCTGTCGTAGCTATGTCGATATGAGAAATGGTGCCGTTCTTCCTGGCGAAGCTTCCTGTGACGTAACAAAAGCCTCAATGAGCTTGGGACACTAAGTAAGAGCAGTACTGCAACTGCAACAACAATAACAACCTTGACATTGTAGTAAACGCATTTGCTTTCGAAGCGTTTTGCGTACTGTTTGATATCCTTATTGTTTGTTGCGTAACAGATGCTCTCTTTAACGTGGATAAATATCTGACTGTTGGAAACGTAATTATCGACGGTAGGGTTGCAGTTCCGCAGACGACGGATGCATATGTACTGACGTTGAGATTGCGCAAAATACAGTAGTGAAGGGGAGCGACGTCACGCTACCGATGTCGATGGTGACAAACGGCCAGCTGACTCACACAATTTCTCTCTCTGCCATTCTCCTTCTCTCGTTAGTGTAATTCGCCTAACTAAATTCTTTTTCTTTTAAGGCAAACTCTCTGCTCCTGCATTTAGGTTGTCCTTGTTCCCCTTTCCGGTCCTCTTTCGGCGTCAACAGCCTTCGGTTTTCCTTTCTCTTCCACTGACTATGCAGAACTCCGAATATCCGATTCTGATCATAGCAGGCACTGCAGCTGCTGTTTTTGCTTTCAATAATGATCCTGATGGTAGAGGCTGTTATAAAGGCGATATCTCGGTCGTTCGAGAAGGGGTAACAGTAACAGTGATCGATGGCTACGTTTGCTGGTTCGTCCTTTTTTACTCCATTACTGATTGGGACGCTAAAAAAGTCAGGTTGTAGCCATTTACGTACACTGGCAAGCGCAGAGTACGAGCAAAGAGAACATATATGTAAGTGAGTGCACCTCTGCGCGTTTTTCGTCTCACTCGGCTGTTCTTTTTCTTTTCCTTATTATTGTCCTAGATTTTGCTACACTACTTTGGACCTGTCGGACAAATGACGTTTGATGGAAATGAACCTTATGAGAAAATGGGAACACGGCAATCTGCTGATCAGTTGACCGTAATAGTAATGTATTCACAATCGACAAACTGCACCGACGGAAAGACAAACGATAATGATACTGCACTGTTAATAATCACGCAGAACTGTCATTAGTATTATTAGTGCCCTGCGTCTGTCGACAAATCCTTTCGGAAGCAAAATACATTTTTTCTTTTCGCAAATAATGATGCTCTGTGTTGTATTCCCTGTCACTGTACCACCGATCACGCACTACGGTACGGAGGGTAATCGTCCTCGCCTGATGGTGCGACTTACGATACTTTCTGGTCAGGTCTAAGATAGTTAATGCAGGATGGTCCTTTTTGGTTGTTCGGCAGGTCAACTTAGTTTCGAACGGAACGAAGAAAATCTGAACGGCAACAACAACAACAACAACAATAACAGCAACAACAACAACAATTGCTGCAGTAACAGCAAACAACAAGCAAGGCTGCCGCTTCCGCTGATCACTGGTTGCTTGTTTGACACCCGCGTGCACGAACACGCACACACACACAAACAAACACATAAACACAAGCTTGCTTGCTAATTGGTTTGGGTTTTCCGTTTACAGTCGCTGATTGGTATTCTCTCGTTTTTCTGCTGTGTTGCTCGCTCGGTCGCTCGCTGTTTGTTCTATTTCGTTGTCGTCGTCGTCGTCGTCGTTGTCGTTGTCGTCGTCGTCTTC
>NW_019213517.1:0-29051 GCF_002532875.2 Varroa jacobsoni
GTGCAAAGTTTTGTGTAATAATACTATAAGTATATTATGGTCTAATAAATACAAACCTATATTATATTAATATATACTAGAACGAGCTCAATGTGCATTTATTTATAGAGATACTAAAGCCTAAAGTTGGATTAGTCGAAATCACATGAAGCCAAACTTAGAGAATATGAGACGATTTGAGATCGGGCTAAAATGCGAATCGTCCTCCGGGCTGGGTTTTTTTTTTTGCTGCTAATTATTGCCCAAATTGTGCAGCCTCGACTCAGGTCATGAAGAACACCTTTTGCTTCTCTTCTTTGTTTTCGTTAAAGCTTGACTAGAAGCGTATTCATAATGTTCTGTTCGGTGTGAAAGCTTCCGCAAGTACAGCAACCCGTTCTTTCCTCTAAGCTTCTGAGACGTTGTGATTTTTTTCTGTGCTCTTCAATATCTTTCCTTGAAGAGATTGCCCCAGCAATAAGCTGCCGTTCCACTTGCGTGGCACTTTCATCAACCTCCAACGAATTCTATTAGCGTTCCCGTTTGGAATCACTGAGCCTTGATTTTTATTCGTAAGCGATAGTTTCGCTTATGACCTAATAAGTCCTCAGCGACCCCCAATGAATTCGTAGCTTGCCGAGATTCAATGTAGAACATACACCGGATTTCCTATACATATTTGAAAATTTTGGCCCGTTAGTTAGCGCAAGATGAACTGGAACATGTTGTAGAGTATCAGTGGAAATGAATCGTCGTCTGAAATGTACCCAAGTAACGCTTGTTAGAGAACATTAATAGAATAACATTTCGAACGGAATGAAGTCGTATAATGGGTTTATTTTTCAGCACTGTCAAAGTGCGCTCAAACGACTTGCACGGTCCAACGACGGTCGAACTCAGAAGTAAGGGAACAGCTGAAGCTCTCTTAAGCATCAGAAAGTTAGGGAACTATCGTATATGCTAAGAGCTTAGCTTTGTGAACACAGCATTGTCTTCATAGGATAGGAAAAATTGTCTATTATTTAAATTCTTGTCCTATGCCCTTAAGGCCTATCGTACCGATGCTGTTACTCTCCCAATATTTCATTTTTAATCCTCTAGAATAAAATACGTTGCGTTTGTAGCATTTTTGCATGAAGTAATATATATTTTCGTCTTGGTCGAAATGGCGGCGGCTCCGCTACAATGGGATACGCTTCGAGTGCTCGAGCGTTATGAGAGTAAACTTTAACTTTGATAGTTCACTTTTTTCTTCTGTAATCCTTCCTGTAATTCCCTATATAATCCACATAATAAGGAATCACGCTTAAAGATAACTTGAGAGCACACAGCTAACTGGACAAATGACGGGCCATTCGCTGGCAACGGTTGATCTCGACATTGAGTCCAATTTTCTTGACGAAGACTACAGTCTCAGGTTATCTCAATTAAAGCCGTCTTTAATGACAAGCAGAAAGTTTTCATTTTCTTTGTTTCATTTCAAGTTCTTACTTTTATTATTTTGATCATTTCTGGTTCAGATCCTTTTTCTGTTTTTGTCAGTTGTGTACATTTCAAGTTGTTCTTCGCGTAAAAATATGCGATACATAAATTCTCTCATGAAGAGTTGTCTATAACAACCTTAGTCCATCGGTATTGACGCACCCCTTAAACCCATCCAACGTCCTTTTTAAGAGGAAGCCAACGTCCGGGTCGACATTTCGACGACTCTGGAACAATTTCAAATTAATGAATTACCTAGAAAAGTGCAACCTCAAAAGACACCGTTGTTTCGACACGATAAAACGTTTGTATTCGAAAAAAGGAACGCTATATTACTACTCTAAGCGTTTTCCAAATACGTACGGGTCCGAGTTTTGATGCCCCATAAATGCCTTTGACAGTTTTACAGAGACTGCTTCTTCTGTCCACCGAAAGACGGAAGACTTGTCAAGTAACAAGCTTGTATGGTTCCTCTTCGGTGGCAACACCTATTCTCTATGGTCGCGTTGAGTAAATTGCGATCCGTTTGTACCCCGCTTTCTGTAAAAGTTACTTTCGAAATTCGGCTGTTTCCTCCTACCGATTGAACTAGGACAGGCGGTCGTCTACGCGCATAAACACCTAATGAAGAGTAATTCGTGCGCAAGTTAAATAAATATTGAAAAAAAGAAAAAAAAAAAAAAAAAAGAGAGACTTTTCATTCCTCTGTTATTTATTATCGATAAACTTTGGATTCACTTCCTTCATTCACAGAGCTTCTCGCATTCCAGCACATCGCATACTTTTTGTATATATCGTCGTCACCATTATAATAATTGTCCCGACTCGTCTCATCGTCATATTCAACCAATTCAGGGAATCATCAGCGTTCATGTTCATGTTTATGTTTTTATGTCTACTGCGTATTCTGTTATTATATCCATTACGATTGCTGTCGCCTGACCTGGCCAGAGACGCTGTTTATCTTATCGTATAATGGATACCCAGCCGCGTTCCTTACCAGGGATGATTCAGGCGAGAATTTATCATCATTGAGTCAATGCCGTCGTACTATACATTATCGCTTACTTGTTAGGTTTGAACGATTCGCACCGTCTACAATGAAATGAAGCACTAGTAGTTATAATAATGAATGGTAATTGTTATCTACGCCACGCTGTTGGGTCTTTTCATGCAGTAAACTTACAATTATATGCATCCCTATGTCTTCTCAGGCTGAGAATTAAGTCAGTCTTGTATGTATATTTACTATCCCGCCCTCTACCTGATGACATACCATTCACCAGTAGTAGATTCCATAGATTTCTTCTTATCCAATCCTCTCTCTCTACGCTTACCTTCGTATCTATACTTTCAATAGTCATATCAATAATCTTAATAATGTTATTATATGTTTACGATGTGATGGTATCGTCGTACAATATTATGATGACCCTTATCTAGTAATAGTACTTATTGACGGTATCGGTTATATATACGGTCCTATGCTTTAGCAGTAGTTTCGGTGAATGTACGTTACCGGTCTATTGCTAAGTTACTCTTGTCCATGCGTGAAACAGATGCGTCACTTGTTTAAGTGGAAGGGTTTACATTGATTGACGCACGTTTCTCGCCTTCAGTCGGCTTGCCCATGCTCTGGATGTCCATGAATAATATTGTTCGTGTGTGTGCATATAAACCTAAATCTACTATACTATTATATATGTATCGTCCTTGTTTGCTGCTATACCTACTCGGGGCATGAAGGTAGGAAGGAGTTTTTGTTATTGAGAAAAAATGTACAGTACAATAATGCCTCCTGCAGTAAACTCACAAAAGCTAATAATATTATTAATGCAACAAAAAAAAAACGTGACGCTGCCCAGTCTAAGCTGGCACCCACATAGTAATTATAATAATAAACTATATATATATATATATATATATATATATATGTATATATATATATATAATGAGCTATTTATCAGAAGGGGATTGTTTTTTTATGTACACATTACAACGAGAGGGGACCCGTCGCTTATCCAAAGCCTACGGAATCCAATGCACCTCAAGAGATCCAGTCTCGTTCGTCCCCAGGCATATTGGGCAGAACAGACCCACAACACAAAGCACGGCGCGCCCGCATGACATGAGAAAAACCGATGCCCGCAACCAGTCCATGATGTCGCTGTATATACAATTTATACGCGTAAGAATTTGTGTGTCTTTATATATAGAGCAATGAATATATGATTATCATGTATATAATCTGATTATGTTGTTTTTACATTAGAACGCAATGTGTGTGCATTTATATGCACATTTTTGTCATGTGTGCTTCTCTACAGAAGAACGCAGTAGTCAACCAAGTGGATAGATTATACTACGCGAAGGACGAATCGGTCGTCCTTGAGTCGAATTCATGTCTGTTCGGTCGGTACGTACATTTGTATGTCAATGTAAATTATGCACACGTTAACAATATTAAAAACGTATAATTTTAAATTAAACGGCTTTTCTACGTTAATTATAATAGTAATCATCATTATTATCGTTCGCATCATAGTAATACGTACAATTTGCACTTTGCGTCGTTTCCTGCGACTCTTGATAGTATAGGCGTCGTTAATTACCATTTGTAACGTATGGTAATAACCAAATGAAGATTCTCAGCTACCCTCCTTCGAAAATCGGCAATTTATCTTGCCACACACATATCTAAGCTATTCGCAAGAGTAAACTTTTACAGATGTTACTTTAATCTTCCTCTCTTCTCCGGAAAAGACACGATCTCTTATTACCGACGTAAACACACACACACACACACACACACACACATATATATATATATACTCATTTTTGCATTTAGCTTTCCATGTCAACTATTTTCTCCAAGAGATATAAACAGGTAATGCACATAAATATCACCAATATGTCGTGGTAAGGGAACGCAGCCATCTTCTGCCTCTAAGTGCTGGGGCAAAGACCAAGGTGTCATGACCAGCAGCAGCAGCAGCAGCAATAACAAACCCATCGGTCCCACGAAGGCCCCGCAAGGCTTTATTAATTACCACTTCGATATCTTTCTATTCGCGTCTTCATACGTAACTGCTTCTGACGTACGTACTCGTACGTAACGAGCATTGGCATGTCACCTACATATTACGTTATGGTCACGTTCCTCGAACGTTCCCTGTGATTCAAAGCCCTGTTGCCTGTCAATGCTTGTAAACAGGACCTGTAACCACACTCCTTAGAAAAACCTTCTGCGTACTTTTACACATTACAATTCTTGCTCCTCTATTTGGGCGGCTGAAGTCCACCGTACATCATCTGGAGGTACTGCTGCATCAGATTGGCAGCCCCACCAGGCAGTTGGGTTGGCCCGCCCATACCTGGCGGAAGCATCATTCCCCGTTCGATCAATTCTTTATACGCCAACTCAGACGAAGTTTGACGCGCCGCTGCCGCCTGGGCCGCTTGATGCGCCGCCGCCGCTTGAGCAGCTTGCGCCTGCTGCACTGCCTGGGCCTGTGCCTGGGCGGCAAAGGCGTTCTGGCGCATCATGGCTGCGGCCATCATCGGGTTCATTGGACCGAGAGCCGCGAGTCCGCCGAGTGCACCAAGGTTGCCGAGTCCAGGATACAAGTTTTGTGGAATGAACGTTGGTAATGTTGGATTGTAGTCCGAAACTGTCGGTACACTAGCTGCAGCGGCCGCAACGGCGGCAACCTGCGCTGCAGCTGCTGCATGTGCAGAAGACGTAGTTGATGACGATGACGAAGACCCGCCGCTCGACTTCGACTTAGAAGATGATGAGTTTGATTTTGATGCACTACCGCTGCTGCTCTTCATTTGCATGTCTTGGAACGGAATGAGATGCGGCACCTTCGGTAGTTTCCCATTGGCGCTCGATCCCCCGATCGATCCTGAGCTGGCCCCGTGCTTATTACTTGGGGGTATTGGTACAGACTGTACAGAGCTGGATAAACTACTGGCATTACCCTTGGACTTCGACGACGACGACGACGACGACTGAGATGACCCACTGGAAGAAGAGGCGGCAGATACTGTGGCTGCCGCCGCAGTGGACGAGGACGATTGCGCCTGAGCTGCGGCTGATTGGAGGAGCGATGCCATTGATGCCATTGGGTTGAGCGGGTTGAACGGTGATGAGGAGCCTTTTGAGGATTTGCTACTGACACCCACGGCTCCATTACCGCCATGACCGGTCAATGCGGCCAGAGGAGATACCTGCCCTGGTGTTAGAGATGGAGATGTTAGTCTCGGTGAGGAAGATGGCGTTTTGTGCGAAGACCGTGACTGTCCACCGGACGACTGTGAAGGCGATGGAAGAGGGGAACTGAGTTGTGGATGAGCCATGTTGTTATGGCCCAGACCATGTTGTTGGGTGATGCTGCCGAGAAAACTCGATACCGAGTGTGGAAGGTGTCCGGATGCGACCGACATCGAAGGCGGCGCTGCCGTGGTGGTAGATGTTTTCTTTATAGTGAGGTCTAATAAACCATTCGATGACGGTGGTATCGCAGGTGGCTGAAATACGTAACAATACAGAGAAGCACATAGTGAAATTAATTTAATCAGATAGATGAGGCTGTGAGTCAGGCAGTGTGATCAGTAGGATTCCTTTGAAAACAATGAAACCGCTCACATGTAGATTAATACTTTTGAACTGGATCTTCAACTAACTCACAAAAAAATTCTAATTCTTCGTTACCGTGTCAGATGGTTTTAAGGAGTCATTATAAAAGCACAGATGTTGCAAAAAGAATTTCGCAAATACCAAATTTAACAATCATATGGAAATTCTAGCGATGCTAGTCTATTCTGAAAGTCCTGCTTACTGGCTTAGGCGGGCTTTTGGACCGCTCTTGTCGCGTGGGCGCCTTCTTGATACTCAGATCAAGCGCGTCGTTATTCGTCGTTGAAGTAGTCGGCCTAGATCCCAAACTCGAAGCATGAGCCGCCGCAGCTAATGGGGTGGAACGACTTGAAGGCCGAGACAGGGAACTTCCCAGATGAGACGTCATCTTTGTAGAGTCTTTTTTCGGCGGAGGTGTCGAAAGTCCATTTGCTGCAGGAGTACAGGAATAATGATGATAGGTTAGGTCGGTTTTAGGTTACACTATGCTAAGTTATGGATTTGTATGCAACAGCAAGCCGACCGGCACTTTTTCAAAGATATAGTCTTTCATACAAGCTTAAAAATTTACAAGCGAGGTATTTTCTGTTATAAAATAATAATCGCTATTATTATTACCATAAAAGAAACAAAGTATTTTAAAACCCATAGAAATGGTTGACATTAATAACAATATATCGATTCTATCCCTTATGACCTTATCTGTGAACAACCTCCACTGAATTATGCTCTTAGTGCGTTAAACTCAATAAAACAGTATACACGGCCATGCATATGGATGCCCACGGATGTGAGGTTGTAGTGTGGTACGTCACCTAACGATCGACCGAATAGCAGTAAATTAAATAATAATAGTTTTCAGCTCCCCGGGACTTTTTATCTGCTCTCCTTCTAGTGGACAAGCATGCACATACCAGGTGTAGGCAAAGACGGCGACATACGATGAGGTTGGAAGGAAAGTTTAGGGCTTGCAGCAGGCTCCGGTTTCGGTTTGTTGCTGCTACTGCCGCCGCTGGTCCGCTGTGGTGCAGCTGGCTGCGTTTGTGCTTGAACTTGTGCTTTACCCAGCTCTTGCAGCTGAGCCATGGCGCTTGGCAATTGCGTCGGTCTTCCCGTTAACGCTTGCAACATCGTACCCGCCGCCGCTGCGTACGGCCCATTTGTGTAAATCTGCTCCATGAGACGAGCCATGAGTTCCTGTTGAGCTTTCGGGTTGTTGGCTGCCGCTAGCCCGCAGAGTTGTGCAATCTGGGTGCGCCACGCAATGGCCAGCTCCTCTTCGAGACGACGCTGTATTTGTGCCTGTTGCGCAGCTTGCGCCTGTGCGTGAGCTTGGGCTGAAGAAGGCGTCTGGACTCTGGGCAGTGGGGTGCGGGCACCTTGCCGCTGCGTTGATGCAGACCCTTGAGGAAGCACTTGGGTGGGCGGTGACGCAGTATGCGGGGAAGGTGGGAGACGAGGTGAACTGGATATCGCCGGATTTGGCCTAAAATCATGAAGTTTACAAGGCAACGAATACAGTATATATAATGTGTATGTATTATGTATGATACTAACGTGGTACAGCAAAAATCAATAAATTAATCGTGATAAGAAATAAACATTAGTGGCAAAATCGTGAAATGCGCTTTGAGCCTGGTGAATGAGACAACTCGACTTGCTAGCCAATCAAACAAACCTTGGATGTGGCGTAGATTGAACCTGAGGTGAAGGAGCTTGTTGTTCCTGTTTGAGCCTCTTTGCAGCAGGCTGCTCGTCCTTGGCCTCCTCTTTGACGGTCGCCGCTTCCCCCAGCGCCGTATTCTCAACCTTCAGCCCCTCGATTTCGACCTTGTTCTCCTTTTTGACATCTTTCAGCTCCCCATTCTGCTCCTCCTTGATGGGCTCCTTAGTAGCACCAAGTTCTCGGTCTTGTTCCTTTTGTAGCTGCTGCTGCTTCTGCTTAAGCTCTTCTTGAGCCAGCTCTGCCATTCGCTTTCGTAACAAGCCTTCGAGTGTCGTCTTCTCATGCGGTCCTGGCTTCGTATCCTCACCAGCTGCAGAATCCCTTGTCATATCACCGACATCTCCCTTCTTCTCATCTGTAGAGTTTTTCCTTTCAAGATTCTCATTGGCTTCCTGAGAACATTTTGAAACGTCGCTCGCGTCTTTGGTCGTTTCCGCCTCAGCCACTGCTGCAGCGGCCACCGCAGCTGCTTGTTGCGCGGCCCGTGCTGCTTGTTGCGCAGCAGCGATTTGTTGTAGCTGTTCGTGAATCTGTTGCTGCATTTGCTGGTGCTTTTGGTGTATCTCCAATTGTTCCTGGAGTTGGCTCAACTGCAGTGGGGTCAGCTGTTGACTAGGTGACGCGGCCGGTGATGAGTGTTGGTCGTGATCCCTGTCAAGGCCTGATTCTGCTGTTTCCGATTCTTGATCCCTGTCCATCGATTCGAGCGATTGGGGTTGCTGTTGTTTTCGTTTTTGCTTCTGCACTGGTGGCTGATCTTCGTCCTCTTCATCATCGGCGTCTTGTTGATCGTGTTCAAATTTCAATTCTCGCTTAAGCCGTTGCTGCTGTTCGTGTAGATCTAATCTTTGTTGTTCGAGAAGTAATAGTTCACTGTTCGCTAACTGTTCCTTGTCATTATATTGTTGTGACATTTGTTGTTGCTGGCCGTTGAGTTGCTTTTCGGCTGTGGCCACGGCTGCTGCCTTTTCTGCAGCTTTTTCATTGGCCTTTTCCTCTTGAGCAGCCTTCTTCTTACGTCGCTTCTCTTCATCAATCTCGCGAACGTGCCTCTCATAAGGCAACAGAAGTCGCTCGTAATGCCGTCTGTAGTTGCAGGCAGCAAAAAAAGTATCCAGATTAGACATACTCGTGCTTGAAGCGCGTGCTCTTTGCAGGGTTAATCGTTGTGTGTTATTTCTATTATAGTAATTTATACCTTCGTAGAAAACAAGCTTATTTATATATATATATATATATATATTTGCGTGTGTGTGAGCAATTTACAGGCAGATGGATCCAATTTCTTCTCACCTGGTATAGGTGGCAGCGCTAGTGCTATTGGCACTTCCGCCCAGAGTATCATGCAACTTTTTCCAAAGCTTCCTACACGTAATAGACTCATATCCGCCCATCTCCTGTGAAAGCGTAAAGAAGTCGAACAGGTCGACTGCAAGACATACCAGAATAAGGACAGACTGTTAACTATTTGTAATCTAGTAAGCACGAATTGCTCTGGATTGGGATCAGAGTATTCCAGGTAACCGCCCAATTATAATGCTGAAATAGCAAAACCTGTCATTTTATGTAGTTGTCTCGCAGCAGCTAGCAGGGTAAATTTTTTCAAGTCAAATAAGTTGGATGAGCGTACCATCACTTTGTCTTTCCCTCTCGGATCCCCTAATCAGTCTGCATAGGTCATTAAGACCAGCCGCGTAGTTCATTCCCTGAATATTTTTAATATTCCATGGATACCTGATTCGCTTTGTATTTTTAGGATAGAGATTAACTGTGAACTCAACTAATTATCATTCATAACCGCCTCATCTAGTCGAACAGCGGCGTAGGCCCATTTCGTAGGCCCACTCTGAATAACTCAGGCCAGTGGTACGGACGAAATGTTTAGGGGCTTTCTGTTTTAAAAAATACCATAAAAAATAAATCACCCTTATATTGAGAATGTATATATACACGTAAGGTTGATGCACGCAGAACGAGAATCATAGCTTGGAGTAGATTTCCGCAATGAAAGTCCACACATGTGCTTGAATATCTCACTGCGTATGTACGACGAAATCATCATTGTTGAATGCAAATACTGGCAAACCTTAATGAGGCAACTCGCACATTTGCTTCAGTTGCTTTGACGCCTACCACCTAGTATTTACAGGTAACTTTACTTACTTTGTTTGAAGCCAAGGCTGGGTATGCGGCTGATAGGCGTCTTTCGCTCTCGCATGAAATTAAAAAGCTTCTTGAGGAAGTCCTCCTGCCGCTTACATGCTTCATTTGTGTTGTTTTTCGACATTCGATTCTCAATCTGTATGCGAATATTGTCACGACCCTCTTCCGAGGCGTTCGAATCCGACCCTGGTGAACGTGCCCGTCGTCCAAATACACCACCGCTTTTTCGTTTGTACCTAGATTTTAGGCTTGGCCCTAGAAAATTCAAGCAAAATGATGTCAACAAGTATGCCATAGCCTAGAATGCCAAATACTTTCATGTTTCTTAGCTGTTCTCAAAAAAATAGGCGGCAAGTCTGGGATTGAAGTTCAGCTGTTTGCTCGAGAAGTAGATCTACACGTCTGGTAAGAATTATGCTCTTGTTCGAGTTCACCCTTACCGAGATGATCACAGACTTGCTCATTTTGTGAGAGAGTCTCGTGCTCAAACTCTTCGCGAGCAAAGTGTATGTGGTAGTCCCCTTTCTTCGGAAGATCAATGCCACCAAGGGCTTCGACAAGTGGGTGACTCCGCCACAGCTCCAGATGGCCTTCAAGTCTTCGGAGCACTGCCCGAAACCGACAATACCGCGGGTATGATAGGACGACGACGTGTGGACAGGAGAATTCGCCATCCCGAGTTATCGACAACGCGCCATTACCCGGTGATCCTGCAAAATAGCATATACATAATGTACCCGATAAGGGAAAGAAATGACAGTGACTTGTACAAGTTTGTTATACGGCGTGAGCCTCATGTCTCCGGACAATCTGAGAAAAAGGTTTTCGAAAGCTGGCGGGCTTCCATTTCACATTTGTTCAAATAGCAGAAAATAGGCAAATGGTCGTAATAGAGAACAGATATAATTGTCCAACACATTATAACAGAGGCACCTTAAGGCCATCTCAATAACTGCTATGTTACAGGGTTACTAATGCCATTGCACTACTATGATGTACACTGCATTAAATTTTTTAACATAGTATTAAGGGGATATAAAAACGATATTAGGACGGATAATAAAGTCGTTGCAATTATTTATACGTTTTTGGCTTTTCAACAGATGTGAAATCGTCACAAACGAAGCGCTCCTTGAAAACACAAATATAACCTCTAATAATAAAACATACAAGACCCAAAGCTATTTAAAAAAGGACAGCAGACAATAAACCTACCATTAGAACATAGATAATAGTGTGCGTCATTCATTGTATATCCATTTGTCGCAAAAATTGGATTCTGTCCGTTTAATAGAATCGCATATGCTATAGTTCGAATAGAAGAAAAACGTCATAGACAGGGTCATCACAGTCGCTGGATACTGATACAGGACAAACTACGTTATTATTTAACTCTTTTTTATCGAAGGGCTCATTAACGAATTGCCGCCAACGCAGCCTACGCTGTAACTAGTTTTATTGTACCGCAAAAGGGATCAACTGCTGGCAGATTCTACCGCTCTCCTCACCTTTATCAGTCGCAGTTGGAGGGTTTGCGTCCCTGGGCGGCGAGTTAGCCCCAAGGAGGTTATTCTCTTTATTGTCCTCAGTGCTTCGTCGGGCAGCTCCGCTTCTCTGAGCTGCCACATTGTTTCCGTTATCGGACGTCTTCCTGTCTTTTTCTTCTATGGCCATCGCATCCGAGCCATCCGTTCCGAGGGATCCAAGGTTTGTTATCCCTACGCTAGGCACAACCAGACCGTGATTCCACTCCACCTCTTCGGTGATCCAGCCGACGAGGTCATCTAACCGGAGAACGATCGTGTCCGATGCCACCAGCAGCTCATGCTGAAAAAACACACGCAGACAAAGTAAGAAAAAGAACTATTTCAGAAAATAGATGAACTATGTACACACACACACACACACACACACACACATATATATATATATATATATATTTGAGTGACATTAGAGCAAGGTTGCATCTAGCAACATCGCTTGATGCATAGTCGCTAGTAAAAAAAATTAATTACGGATGAAAAAAATAAACTTTCAGTTAATGATTCAGGCCCAAATTGAAGCGACCATTACCGTGGATAGTACCCGTCAAGGACATTACCGCTAACCCATGAAACGAATATATATCTAGATATAGTTTCAGAAATAAAAAATGAGAAAAATTCTCCGTCTAGACGCGTCATTCTGTATGAAGGCGTAGAACATGCAAAATCCTTCATTTTTGTCGTTCAATCAGGATTGCCTTATGTGTATGACTTGGCTTGAAGTGTGAGTTATAAATTATTAATACAAACACTATCTACAAAATATATGCGTAGTGCTAACTGATATAAAGTCTATCTGTCTATTAATAAGCAAGCAAACATTTTATTGATAGTGATAATAATGCCGCTAGCTCTCATGTTAGAGCTTTATTTTACGTTTTAGATCCAATCCCTTGACGAAACATCCTTTGTCCTAATTTTGCCGATCGTATCTGTTGAAATCGTTGTCAACGCTTTCCTCTCGTCGTATTCACTTAACCGCGCACTACCTATTTTTTCGTTCACGCATTGTGTCGTTTGTTTAAAAAATAAAAACAATGACGTGAACGAGTGGGCAGAGCTCGACGTCGTGGCTTCGCTGCTCGTTGAAAATGAATGAAGACTATCGATTAGGATTCAATTAATTTGAAAAGTCCGTCAATTTCTTCATGTGGGCATCGCTTTTTTGTGCATCGAAGTTCCATGCGTTTTAGAACAGAAACCTGCCCAGAATAATTCATACTCGATAAATGTATATATCTTGAATGTATACTACTATTATGTCTCGTTCTATTTGTTCGATGATGACACTGGATCGTACAGTTAGTTCTATTGTTGACGAGTCGATCTAGGGAGATCCCATTGCGAAGTAGTACAATCTACCTTACCTAAGTAGGGTGTTTAAAATAGGCCTTTGCGAAGAGGAAAGGATAGTTCCTAAGACTCTCGGAGAAATAAAAAGCTACGCTGGAGAGTTGCCGTTATCTAATGATAAGCTGGTCAATCTGAGCAATTGCGTCCGCGTCTGCAAACTGCGAATAGCCGTAAGGGCTGGGAATCGTAAACGATAACGCCAATTGTGAAAATATGCCCTGCGTTTCCTGCTCTATCATCGCAGCCTATAGGATAAATAATTGTAAACACGCGTACAGCTTCGACGAATGAAGGCTGCTTACATAGCATGCGGTGACTTCATATTAAGAAGTAAATATCAAACAAATTCGATAATTGAATAAATACCTACCAAACAAATTCCAACTAAAATATCAACCTTGCCCCTAATAAAATAAGCTAACAATATTTATTCAGGTCACCCAAATCTGTTGATCTACACGTAATTACGTACACGTTTCTTACTATGCATTTCTGCGAAACTCTGACAAAAATGACCAACAGTGTGCCTTTTCTTATCGATGACCTTTCTAAGCGTTGCTTGATTTATAGACTGATAACTCAATCCGTATCACTTACGAGGACGTCTAATATTTCGCTAGGAGTAGCATCGCCCGTCTTCCAGAAAGCCAACGCGAGTTAACAGCTTAAAAGATGCTAAACATAGCAACAATAACGTGGATTGTAGTAGACAGAACAAGGCCCTATGGCCTGTTGATCACCCTCGCTGTGCGTCGTGTGTGTTCAGGTTCTTAGGGTTAGTTTGAATACCTGAATGACGATATAGCGTTATTTATGTCTCTAAGTTTTTAGGTCATACACGTATCAAGAGGATGATACTCGAAAAAAAATTTATATATATTAGGCCACCCTTGGCCTTTGCCTTGTGCGTGTTTTGCTATTAAACATACCTGTGTAAAGGTAAGAAGCTGACAATGTATTTATAATATAATAACCAGCTTCCTCCACGATATAGCCTAAACAGAATTTGTCATTCAACATCTTTCCAGGATGAATCTCTGGCGACGCACGCATTAGTCTCAGATCTCTGCTAGTATATATACATTAACTAACACTAGAGCTACCCCATGACAAACATCTTGCCCAAAAAAATCACCCTTTATTAACAGATGTGACTCCAACCTAGTTTAAACGTCAATAGTCGATCCTCTTCTACAGTGTGAGGCAGTGCTATGATTATTGGTGAACTCTACGTGCGACCACTCGTAGAGGTCGCGGGTAAGTGAACAAACGACACATTTGGCGATTGTAACACATCATTAGCCCTATCAGTGCTAAATTCGTATAACAGATTGTTTTTTACCGCTTGTGGCTATTTTTAAGGTGTGAACCTTAAAACCTTAAACCTCTTCGGCATAACATCCAAGGACCTACCCGTACCAGAAGCTCTAGCTGGGATGAGTCTTACCCGATTTAAGGCTTCTCTAAGAGACCTATTAAATGGAATGGTAATCATACGCCGTAAAAAGTATTTGCCAACCAGCGATGACCGCATAGGAGCGATCACCATGGCCGTCGCGGCGACTCCAGCTCACTTTGCTTATTCATTCATTATCGAGCGTAAAAGTGAGCCGTTTAGATATATGTAAAGTTAAACGCAAATCTGTGTCGGCCCCAACGTCACTGTTCTCTCAGCTTCATGAAATCTCAACAGTTACATAATACAATTTTCGAAGCTATAGACGAGCGAGGCCAACAAGCCGGCGGTTTATTAAGTGACGGCTGCTCATTTGTATGAATAAATCAATATCGATGACGTTGGTTTTACGTAACTCGTGACGTACCAATATGTGGCATTTGTGTAGCACATAACATGCGCTGGGCTCTCTGATCGACCCGACTAGAGAAAAAGTGTGGAGGGGCAAGTAGAGAGCGCTAGAAGGGCAGACAGACAGACAGACAGACTATACGCTGCTGCGCTATGTCATTTTATGAGGCATTTTTCGGGTTCTGTTCGTTGGACCCAGAGCACTCGTTGTTTTGTCGAGTTATGAGCGTTTTAGCTACTTATTACTCTGTTACGTTAGCACTATCAGCGCATTTTCTCAAGGCCAAAACGTTGCGCACGACGAACTTGCAACAGCAGCTTCGAACTTGCCGAAAAATATACGTCATATTTCACTTTATGATACAGATTCAGACTCAGGTAGATTAGCTACAGGTAAATGATAGTAATCATGAGCTCGTATATTGGATCGATGCCTACTGACAAAAATGGCGTCGTAGAGAAATCTTTTTTAAGTTTATAACAATTCCCCCCCCAACGAAAGCAGGCTTGTCCTCGGCGTCGTTTCTATTTAATCGTCCCACAATGACCTGTACTCGTATTCCGATCATGTCGTTAAACCGGTTCATGCGATATGCTAGTTCCACCAGGAAACACATCGAATCTTGATTTCTGGATGGCGAAAACGTTCCCACGAAGCTGCCGGCTGACTCGCGAACGTCTGTCTGACTTCGTACTGTCAACAGAGCTTATCATCCCTCAGCGATCAGTACAAGCAATTTACCGAAAATGCTACGCGTTCCGCTACCGTATACATTATTGGATATTAGAAACAGATTTATTCTTGAGACAGTTGTTGTTGCTGAGAGGTTTCGAATGAAGTAACAGTACACGTATCGCTGACGATTGTTCGAGGCCCCACTTCAGATATCTATTATTCAATTATATGAATTCAATAGGGTACGTAAGCTCTAGCTTCTGCACACCGTATACCTATAACAATGAAGCACGCTATAAAGTTTATCATAAACGTGTTACGGCCAGTGTTATTTTGAGCTAATAACACACAGACGAACAGAGCGGAAGAGTCATCGCCACGCCGGATCCACCGGATGGGAGAATATTTTTTCTCCATTATTAATGCAGTAATTTTTGGCGAAAAGATCACCAATGCATTTTAAATCAACCGGCCTCATACGTTCACATGCAACACGAAATTTTCTGCGGTAGAAGACCGTATTGTACACCAACATTATAGATACACAGTCAACAATCGCGTTAATTTGTGGAAAACAGCAATAATCACGTTATAGTATTTGTTGATAATGCTGAACGTGAACGAAGTCCTTCGGCCACCACTGGATGTATGGACAATTAGATAGCCCTATTCTTGCAGTTTGGCCTTCACGAAATGCAATAGCTATTTTGGCAGTCCCGACTCTCAAGGCCTGCGTGATTTACATCTAGCGTACGTGCATTTAACGATGCACTCTATCGGATAGCCATTAAATAAAAATCAGTAACAAAAAAAAAAAAAAAAAAGAAGCGTTCACTATCCTCAACGCGTCCTGCTTTTCCCTAAATAAACTCGAAAACAGAGATAAGTGAAGCGTAACGTATCGCGCTGGTCAGCCACAAGACAATCTATGTTTGTTAAGCGTCAATGCCTGCCTTTTATTAATTTGAATCGATTTTTGTCAACGATGACAACGTTGGAAGAAGCACTCGCTTCTCTGTAGGCGTCAGCTTAACTTGGCATCAATTGGACGCCACAAAAAAAGACGGTGCGACAGCGAACGAGTCTAACCCGTCTATAAGGCTAACTGTAGTCAACAGTTGAGAAACAAGATTGAAGAAATAACGTGTTTGGACGCAAGGCAGATGGCAGCCGCCGAACGAATCTAGTAACAATAACAACAACTCTGCCGAAGCGATCTGCCGCTGACGCCGATGCCGCTAGCTGAGAGTGAAACAGATTCGCTTATTTTTTCGTCCTCTTTTTTTTCTTTTCTTACGGCACATGCGGGGCCCCCCGTTCGTCGTGGTTCCTCCGAACGCCAGCCTGCCCCTTCGTAGGTATCCGTATCTCTATCGCAGTCATTTCATCTTCGGGCACGATATATACTCTCGCGGTCTGACAGAATATATAGACCACAACAAAAATTAAAGAGTATATAGCTGTAAGCCTATAACACGCTCGCTGTTCTCCCGTGCGTATTTAAATATCGCGCTTTGTCTTGAGACGCGGTGTGGCACTAGTGTCAGTCTGGGACGCGCTTAGTCCATGAAACAGGCAGAGCTTCTTTACCGCTGTTCATCCGCTTAGTATCGATGCGTTATGCTGCTATGGCATCACGTGTCAATTGTCTGTTTAGCTGGCTGGTTCGGTCAACAACTCGGCAGGCCCAAACAAAAACGCCTATTTTCAACATTAACAAGCCAGCGGACCAACAGGGATCGCGGTAAAAGCAACCCAATCAACACGCTGCCGAATAGATAATAATAAGTGTTGCCACGAAAGACGTGTTCGACCACTGGACCTAACTAGGCAGAGGGCAAATTTAAAAATTCATGATCATGTCAGTTTACATGATCCATATTAAGTTCAAACCAGGCACCCTACAGACCCGAGCCTTTAGCTTTACGTTCCTCACATCCTGCTGAGCGCAGAAGATTGATCCCACCAAGTAATTTCTCCTATAAAGCGCGTAAAAATGTCCAGACCTACGAAATGTATGCTTACATACACAACAAACATTTTGTTATTGTTCGCTTTACTTACAAAGCAACTTACACGACGACACAATAAACTTCCAGTGCTATGTTTTTGTTCGATAGTTGATACATTTTTTACTTTCTGTCGAAAAAAAAAACCAAAATATATTTTTTTCGTATATATAAAGAATAATATTTCGTTTAGACGCCAATTGGAAACGTTTTTGGTTGAACAAAGTCACATATAGTATTTGAATCTATGGGGTGGATTTGCTTCCAATATGTGTTGCACTTCTCCAGGGAACAACAAAATAAAAAAGTGAGCGTTACATCGCGTAGCTCCACCGAAAGCAATTTCTTTTCAAGAACTTGTACCTTAAAGCATACGACTGAAAATACCTCTGTAAACTTCCGACTTTTAAATAATCACAGGCTTCTTAGTAATTAGATTGCAGTTTAACACCAAAGCAGATATAAGGCGCTGATGCATTGCTGCTAGATATTGCTCGCTCCCTCTCGTCCTGCTGCTATGCCTTGCACGAATTGATAATATTCATCAACAGATGGATCAGTTATATTCCGTAACTGCTCTCGGACAGCCAAACAATACTCTCCTATCACTGTATAACATTATTGGTTGGGAAGCATCGAACGGGACGAGGCAAACACCGCGTTGTTAATGATACAATGCAGCAGACATGGCATAGATAATTTCCGAACGTCGACGGTCATAAAGTGTGTGCTGTCCTATACATTAACAATCGTGCATGGTCATGTGTAAATTCAGAGATGCCTTGTTGCGCAACTAATGAAACCAGGCTGACTGCTACGAACAACCTAGAAAATTTCGGGATAGTTCGATGTCGACTGATGATCACTGTCAGCTATATATCTGCACGGAGAGATACGGTCTTCACGGTTTCGGTCAATTGCTTTGTATGGAAAAATACTTAATTTTTGACAGTGCGCCTCCGGACTATTGCTCATTGTGTTGGCTATTAGCGCTTGTTGGTGACACTTTGCGCGAATTTCGAGTTTATCATCGTCCAAACCCTGTGTCATTGCAACCATCACTTGTCGCAGCTCTGCCAAACCAAAAAATAGGAATACAAAACTGGTAAAAAAAAACGAAATTTACGGGCAGAATTGCTGCTGGGCCTGCTAGATCACAGCAATGCGACCCGATGCAGTGGTCAAGTGGCCATGTAGATCCTGTTGCACCTTAGTACCCTGCAAGTTAGGAAAACGATTGAAAACTTCCCGCTTGAAGCGGCCATTCGATATCTTGATAAATGGCATTGACTAAAAAACTATAGTAGTTTAAAAACCAAAGGAGGCAAAGCTGAAAAGCTGAAGCTTAATCAAGATGACGATGGTGGGGATCTGAGCGAAGCAAGATGAACTCAGAACCTGAAGTTTGTTTGAAATTTAAAGAACAGTTTTTTACAAAATATATATACTTTGTAAAAAACTGTTCTTCAAATTTGCTTAGCACTTTTTGATATCGGTACATAGTTTCATTGTCCGTTTTGCTCAATATATGTTTATACTATTTTCGTACGGATTTCTATTCGGCTCAGTGAAAAACGTCTGGAATCCTGTCCCTACCTGTAGTCCGCGTTAGTAACGGCATAATATGTGGACAACTGAATCGGGCTGCTAAGCGGGTTCTCCATATTTTGATATCCACTATGGATGTCCTTACACGCGGAGCTCTCAGGTCTTTTGATTCTGAGCTCGCATAAAGTACCTCAAATTTTGTATGCAGCATACAGGGGGCAGTTTGAACCGCCAAACAAAAAGATAACTTTTAGGATTTCCTTACCCCCTGAGAGGCCTTCACAGCTTCAAACTATGTTAAATTTGGCCTAAAATCACAACAAAACTACTTTCAGCCATATCGTAAGTTCACAGTGCGAGCTGAATCTATTCCTTTAGCGAAGTTCTGCATTGCTTGGTACATGTTCTTTCTTGCTTTTCGGGAGACTTTCTCTTGCGGATTTGCCCATCCCCACGTTGCCCAGTCGCTTCTCTTTCACCTCAGCTGCGGCCCCGCCTTCCCGATCGATCGTTCGCTTCTGGGCGATATAAACTTCTCGCCCTTTCTCTCCTGGCGACCTTTTTCAGGAAAGCTTTGTCGGTTAGGTACGAATTCCTGGCTAGCGTTTCCATGTTAGTGCAGTCTCCTTTCTGTATCTCTGATCAAATTCGGTCACGATGAAGACGGTGGACATTCCCACAGCCGTTCCCATAACATCCTCGGCTCCCATCTGGGCGCAATCGCCCTCTTCACCGCAGACGTGATATCACCTGATTCTCCTCGACTTGCCAGGCCAACCCCCTCAAATCGCAATCCACCTTTGATTCGTTTCGACCTCGGTGCATTCTTTTCTACAACTACATTCTACCTATTCCCTGAACGATCCGACCTGATCTACAAGCAAAAGCCCAAAAGATGCGTTTTCTCCCAACTGATCTCTTCCGCCCGTTACGTAATCATAAAAAGGCTTCTTCGTTCCCCTGGTTTAGAGCATGGCGCCCTAGCGTGTCAACCTAGTGTATATGCATTGTCGTTAGTAACGTTATAAACAGAAACCTATATAGCGACCAATATACCAACATACTTGAAAAATGTTTACACTACTATAGCAAGGACTAACAGTAAATTGCAGTACTAGATATTATTAACTAGATATTATTTGTACGTGACAACAATCTAGATTACACTATGCCTCTGAAAAATAATAGGGCATCTCTATTAAAAAAAAAAGCCGTAAAAATGTATCTTTATTTCTAGCCGTTTCCTCCTTCCACGTTCACCCTCTTTCTTTCGGCATTTTCACTCGGAAGTCAAATCAATTAGCATCTAACTTTATGCCTTTTTATCTGTTCCTATTTAACAAGGCGAATTCAGTAGTAGCGCACTCAGGAGACAACAGATAGGACATAGAGAGGGACGTCGGGCAGCTGCCTGGCTGGGTAGGTCTCGGCAGAGAAGAGCATCCGGCACGACTGGAGCTACTCTCACCAACAGCAGCTTCGTTGACGTCGTCCTTTGGATCCTTTTTGTGTCCGTCACGCTTACGAGATAAATTTCTGCCTTTTTGTCCTTTTGTGACGCTTTCTGCAAGCATTTGCTTTTCTCCGTCCGTCAAATTATGTTTTCTTGCTCGCGTATGTTCCATCCGTTTTTTACCTTTACCTACTTCAGTTCTCTACTTGTTGCCGCCGCCAATACCCGTTTTAGCATCTAGTATAATACTAGAATTAGTGGCGATAATGGAGATAGTAGCCAGCCTTATTTGCCAGCGGCCTTCTACGCACTGAGCCTAGGAGTGCGTAGGCTACCTTCATTGCAACCACTCAGCTGTCCACTCAGCTTCTCCTACCTGTCCATCCTAGGGTATTTCACTGTTAAGCTACCTTCCCGCGGACTCCTCCTCCTCCTCCTCCAATTAAAGCCCCTTTCTCACCATCCCACCTACACAAATCGCTCTCATCGTCAAGCCTCCTTTCCCATCCTCCCTCCGCTCCTATCAGCCAGCCACATACCTTCT
This sequence comes from Varroa jacobsoni, assembly GCF_002532875.2. Taxonomy (NCBI): domain Eukaryota; kingdom Metazoa; phylum Arthropoda; class Arachnida; order Mesostigmata; family Varroidae; genus Varroa; species Varroa jacobsoni. The sequence continues at coordinate 20,927 of NW_019213517.1, forward strand.
CGGCTTCTCAATTTCTCCGCTGTTTTTTGACTTCCCCCTCGCACTGGCTGGGCGCAGCTATGTCTCTTCTGCTTCTTTTTAATTGTACACAGGGGAAAAGAGAGAGGGTGGGGAGTAGGGGCACTGACGGGTGTTGGAGGCTACATGAAGAAGTTCAAGAACAAGAAGAAGAGTAACGGGATAAGGGAGGGACAAATGAGGTGTACACTTTTCGCTTTTATAGTCACGGTGTGAAGTCAGAGAGCGTCTCCGCCCAACGGCAGAGTATACCGTTCGTGGACACCGGCTTGTTCTCCGGTATCTATTTTGGAGTATCACCGTCATCGGGGGAACGATTGGCTTCGAGAGCAGCGGTGTATGATGTGCTCGCTGGCAATCTTTTACTTCGTCAACCAACTTGTAGACTGATTGATTCAAGCAAAACGGACTGCGGGGCCTAGGCAAACTTTACATTTGCCTGCATCTTCATTGTTAACGACGGCTCTGTTATTGTTGTCTCGAATAGGTTAGAGCATGATGGCTTGTAACGATCATAACAATATGTATTCTGTTTCACAGACGATACGAGTGTGTAAATAAGCTAGCTATTGGCAAAAAGACAGGAAAATCGTCTGGTTCGTTGAGCGGCAAAGAGAGTGCCCTTTACATAACTGAAGGGCAAAGGCGGCGTCCTTTCTGGTGTGTGTTATGTAATAGTATCGTACGATATACAAGTACACTATTTATCTGTCTATACAAGTACACTATCTATCTATCTATCTATCTGTACAAGTACACTATCTATCTATCTATCTATCTATCTATCTATCTATCTATACAAGTACACTATATATCTATCTATCTATCTATCTATCTATCGAGATAGATAGATAGATCTAATCTTCTATTTCTATATTCTCAAAGGTATCATAGCGACGAAGGTAGGTGTACGGGTAAAAGACCAAATCGAAGTTAAATTGATGTTTGGACTCGTAAAAAACTTTATATACATAGCCTTGTAGAACTTGGCCACTCTGCGTATTTTCGCTAAGTTATATTTTGCACTTCTAGGCCAACAACTATCTACCTGCTTGCTGCAAGAAGCAATACTTTCCTAGCACATAAAAGGAGATCTGGACGCAAAACTTGTTCACTGCGACTGCGGGCTAAATTGTCTGAGACAATGCGACCCTAAGGACTCTTCAGCTTCTCTCATCAAAGCTGGACCCTGTTTTATGTTGAACTATAGCAACAGTCCTGTCCGTCGACGATTGTGAGACCTCGCTGGTCTCCATTCTATTTTTGTCTAGGTAGCCGGCGACTGGGTGATGGGTGGCGACCACAAATTTATGTCCGTTCAGTGGTTCCGAATACTTTTTGCGTTTTGCCGCCCCCCCATTGTTTAGCCTTGACCATGTTGTCGACGGCAGTTGGTCACGACGATTTAGCAGATGTGACGAGTGTGTGAAACTGGCCTGTATGTATGCGTGGTGTTTGTCGTTAACAATAGCAGGCCACCACTGATGATGCTGGTGACGAAGATAGCGGTATTTCTCATAGCAAGCTTCTTTATTCGCCGCTAGTGCGGCAGTGGCCATAATAGCCACTACCACTTCCTTCTCTGGGCTCCCTGGGGACCATATCCTCTCAGTTCGGTACTACTTGGACACTACTCACAGCATTGACAGCGACGGTGGGAGGCGAACGATCCGTGCTATACGCACGCACGCACACAGACTTGAAGCTTATCTAGATTCATGCCCAACGGCTCAGCCCTCTATTTGCCCTGTCCAACCCCAACCGTTGCTGCCTGGCTTGACGTCTGTCCGGTCCGGGTCTAGCTTACTACCACTCGGCTCCACTTGAGTAAGCCAACGGCCATCACACTGAGGTGTAGGCAACAGCCGAGTGGGCAAAGCTCGGTCAGTTCATCCGTTCGTTCACCCGTTTTGATTTGCTCGCCGCTGGCCTTGCTGCCAACAGCATCTACAGCGGCTGCAGTGGCTGTGACAGCTAGGGTTGCAATTCTTCTGCCGCTGCTACTGCAATGTTGTCGAAGATCAACAACAACAGTTGCGTGTTAGGGAGAGAAGATGGCGGTAGAACGCAGGCCATTTGCACAACAGCGGCGGCTCTCGTCGATGGACTTTGCCGTTTTAAAGAATGAGGAAATGAACGCAGCCTTTATGCGGATGACCGAACGACGGACGACAGTCACAAATGTAGTAAGGATCTAATGCTGCTGTTATTACAGTTTCCACTAATGATACTATCGTCATCAGAAACTACATATTCGAACTTACTGGAGTGCGCGTAGTCATAGCGGTAACCATATGGGTAAATAAAGCTCAACGTATCTAAGTCGAGGACATGAACAGTGTACACATTTAAAAGGTGCATAAAGTATTAAGGAGAAGCACATCGAACTCGTTATACAAAACACCGAACATGTGATATATATGTATATATATACAATATATATAAATATAAAATATAAAAATCTTATATATATATGTACAATGTGTATATACAATCATTCAGATCGTGGTACATACAATGTTTGTGATTTAGTCTATCGATCAAATAGGGCGATAGCAGAAGTGGGCAGGCTAAACAACGGGCAGCCGCACATAGTTTAAACAGAGAAGGTACACATAGGTACACGTGAATGCGGTATAGTAACAAACGGAGAGCGAAAGTACGCGAACCACCGGAGCGCAAGCAAGCAAGCAACTAAACGAAGTAAACCAGTTTTAAGACGGCTTGTTCATGCCCATTGGTCGGTGTTAAGCCGAGCCAGCTGGAACGGAACAGGAAAAAGTAGCAATCTCAGGCGACATTCAGCAACGATGCAAAATTGGCGTTTTACTTATTGGCTCATTGGCAGGCTATCTAGGGGCTGAAACCCACCGCTATCGTATGGTTTAAACTTGGAGCAACAGTACGCGCACCGCATAACACAGCACGACGCAAGGGGCAGGCTCACTCATCTGCGCAAGGTACTACCTCTGCCACTGATGCTGATGCTGCTGATAGGTAGTGGCGTAGGCAAACCGTGATACTAGAAGAAGCTCTCGGTATGTAAGCGCCAATATATAAGTGGCATTCGTTAACGATTTTGAAGTTAATCGTGTGCTTTTTTGTTTCGCTTCCTCTTATGCTCCGCTAAAAATAGAAGCTACCGCTTTCCCTGGCCTGCTATCGCCGGCCGTTCGTTCATCGTCTACCCGAAAGTACGCAAGGGGCAAATAGGGTAAAGCAGCTACCCGCCGTTACAAATCGTATCACAGTCATTATCAGGGGAGGCTGCAAACAAACATAATCAGTGCAATTGTTTTCATTGTTCAATCTATGAGCACATAGATAGCGTGGGTTTGAAACGTCAAATATACGTAAAACGTTTGTTCAATATTGCTCATCTTATTCAGAATGCCAATTGCTAAGTTAACAACGCTCTTATTTATCGGTCTTACGTATCATATGTATACAGATATCAAGTCATGTATAGTTTTGTTCGCTAATTTCAAGAGAAGAACTCTACTATGCTGTGCTTCCGCCCTGTGTATTAAACTGTGAAAGGTGTTTATGTCAATTTTCAGTGACTCATATGAAGGTCGTATAATTTGATTGTTTGTTGAGCGGCTGACCCAGTTTCTATCAGGCCTCTTTGCGTCTTCCTATTTTCCTAATAGTATAGACAAAATATCGATTGTCTGAATTGCGATCAGTGCGGCGCAGTGCTGCGGGCAGTAACAATAACAGCACAGAGGACTGGGTAAAGTGAATTTACAGCCAAACGTACATAACGGCATCTCCAGCAGCAGCATTACTACCGTCAGCAGCCAGGGCCCCCAAATAGTGTCTTTTTGCCACCGGAGCTGCAGGTGACAACGACACCATGGCAATACCGACGGAAGAGGCTTCGGCAACGGCCACAGAGGCGGTGGTAACAGCGATGGGACACTAATAAGAGTCTCTGGCCCACCGGCCCCTGGTGCTGGGATTTCTGTAGCAGTGGCAGCGCAAGCAGGCAGTCAGTCGGCGCGCCATCCCCATAAGGCTTTTGCTAACTGTCTGGATTAACATTCTGTCACTCGATGCCCAATTCACCCGAAGTTCGCCTCCGCTGGTCTTCCTGTTGACGACACGGAAAAAGGGGAGAGGTGGCAACGCTGTCTCGATGCTTCTTCCGACGACAATGATTGTGCTAGACTGAGGAGAACACTCAATCGTTCGGCAACTTCTCGTCTTATATATTCCCTAAGTATATAGCAGCAACAGCGCAAGCACCAACCTAACCCATTTGCACCCAGAGTGATGAATATTGCTTGATCCCATACCCTTACACCCGCAATGTTTCTACCTGAACCAACCAAAGTTGCCTGGCCTTTTGGGGCCGCGAGTTGCTACAGTAGCTCGGCTGGTTCACCAAACGATTCGAGCTTGGAAAGCACGATTAGAGTTTATGAAGCTGATAGTGGCGCCACCTACGGCAGACACCCAAATCCTTCAGTTGATCGCAGTAATGAAGGGGAGAAAGGGACTGCTTAGATATGCTTACAACGCAAACGCACGCATGCACACGAGTGAGGGGCCAAGGCAGCGAAAGGCCGGGCGGCCGGCTTATGGATGCGGCGGTGGTTAGCGACCCCCTAGCAGCTTCCACTGTCCTAGGCCTGCTGTGGTTGTTTTCCAGTGGCCTCGTTCTTCGACAATTTCCCTTCTATTCACACGGCACCTTCCTCTATAGCCTTTTGCACTCTTCTATACAACAGTTCTTACTATCCGACGGTGGTAACGGCGTCCTGCTTGTCTATCTAAGTACCTTTGCTCCCGAGGAAAAGTGATGTCCAGTTGGTGCCTGCCGTTAGACCTAACAGCGACTCCCAGCCTTCGAGCCGCGTCCTTCCCTCTAAGCCTACAGGCAAAACAGCGAACGGCAGCCGCCGTATAAAGACCCCAGTGAACAACCCATCCTGAATTCCCTCCACCGTAACCCCATGCCCTATCCAAGCCCTTTCCTATTATCCCGTCGCGACTCCCGGGACGCCCGGCCTGGGACAGACCCATCATCCTCAATGTAGTCGCCTTCCCGCCCAATTCGCTTGCGCCCTTCCAGTGGGATGCACTAGTAGAGCCATCGGTATTATTGTTGGCAGCGTAGCAGAACTAACGGGACCAGACAAACGAAATGTCCACCGCGAATAACACCGCCTGCAAATTCGACGTCCACCAACACCCACCATCATCACCAGCAGCATTATCGTCTTCATCTATCTACCTTAGTACTGCTATTGAAGGAACTGCCACTGCTAAATTAACTATAGTTACGTTCAAAGGAAAGCAACTAAAGAGCGCGAAAATTGAAAATTTACAAATATTCAATATAGTAGTTTAGTAGCGTTCAGCATGTCAGTTTTCTATAGCCTAATAACAGCTCACTAGATAAAGACACCACTTTTTCCAGCACTGCCTTTTTATTTGGAGCTCAGTCAGTCGTCGAAATATTGATTCATTTATTTTTTCACTATATATCTCCTCAAAGGCTTATTGCATCGGCTCATTGTAAAAAGCATTGTATAAACCTATGCGCCTGTGTGTGTGTGTGTGCTTCGTGTATCGATTTAGGCTGAGAACGTCTGTGTGTGTGTGATGCCTATCTGTATTAGACTATCCCTGTATCTGCCTATACAACAAAATGGGCTGTTTTATTATATCTCACCAGTCGTCCGCCACTTTTTTTATTGCGAAGGAAAGAGAGGAGTTAAAAAGAGACTAATCTCGTTCTCTCGCTATCAGACATTACCACCAGCAAACCTCTAATTTTGTCCAGCATCGCGAGCGAGGAAGGAGGTACGGTCCAGGAATACCGCCGCTGGAAGGCAAGAGCCTCATAGCGATCCCAGGTGATCTCTACTTGCCCCCCACAATGCTGCCTCGATGTCGTGCACCTCATTACCCCTGCTTCTCCCCAACCCCTGCGCCGCCAAAGACTGCCCTTTCCACGGCCCTCTCTCTTCAGCCGCACCTCTGTGTTGTTTGCTGATACCAAATAAAGGGAAATTCGTTCCGACGCTCGTTCAGACTGGAACCGAGAGGGCGAAAGCTCTTTTAATGACAACAGATTTTTCGGGATGTTGCTGCTGCTGCTGCTTCAAAAACTAAATAGATTTTGTGAAGAGTATCAGGAAGATAATGAAGTGCCGTTTTGGATCGGTTGAGAAATACGCATCTACAGAGAGTAATAGCTTCGAAAAAAATCATCCCAGAAAATGTATGCATCGCTTAATTTATTTTTAGTCGTTTGGAATTTATCGGCACACTTCGATACAAGATTCAATGCTATTTATGATAATTTGGTATCGACTTGAATTATTAATCGTCACATATCGAATAATACTCGTCTAAATGCAATTACATCCGGTGTGGATATCTTCCAGTAAACAAAGATAGCGAAATTTTACCCTGAAGATATTCAATATTGCAAACAAGGGATCCTCATCATAGCAGACGACACCTAGGGTGATAGTCCAGGAAAATTATTTTCGTTAGTATTCACGCGTTTATTAAGTATACAGATGCTGCGATATATTTACTATTAGCTGGCAACCTAAAGATATTACTACTAATTGGCTGGGCATTGTTGGCGGAAAATCAACACTGAATAGAAACCTAACGTCCTGTATAGTTTTGCGCCGACAAGCAATTTACGTGCTATGAATGGCGCAACCATCGCTTTAGGAGAGAGGGAACTCGGCGGGCTTTATTCGCGGACACCAGACATGGAGAGTGGGGGCGGTGGGGGTATTAAATGAGAGTATGATTTGAAAACGGGTGAGGCGGCTGCCTCACTAAATCGGTCATCGGTTGCAAGAAACGAAACGTCATGATGATGGAAGAAGCGCAAAGCGGGCTTTGGATTAGCTGGCTAACTGGTTGCACTTACCATTATTACATGCATGCAGACATGGAGGAACACGGTCGTCAAGGAGAAAATGAACGAGCGCGTGTTGTCCGATCAGCTTTACTCTTAGCAGCTACGCCTGTGTCTTTTCTCTCCTTTTCACCCTCGGCTACTCACAACCTCTAGTTTCCTCTCATATCCTCCGGGTGCCCCGGTCTAGATCTGTTCGCCGAGCGAGGGATCTGTCTAGAAGCATAGAGCAAGATGGGAACTCCGAGCGAAAGACACAAGCGGCCAACAGGACGAACCTCCAGGGAGAGGGCCGACAAAGCTAACACATGCTACCTGCCTGCCTGCCTCCCTAGCTAGAGCATACCCACCCTTAGCAAGAACGAAGCCGACATTCAACAAACGAACACGCGGGGCCGGCAGGCTCTCTGCGTACTTTCCTAGTGCTGAATAGCTATATGGCTAGATCGCTTGCCCAAATGAACGCTTCTGCTACGGCTGCTGAGCCCTCCCGCCGTTCGCCGTTGATCCCGATGAAATATGGACGAGATTTATGTCAGAGCCCCCGTTGCCTCACCCTCCCGTTTCCCGTCCCCTGCTTGGCTGTTTCTCGCGCGCAGCGACCCTATCGTTTCGATTGCCTAAAACTGCTGTGCGTTCTTACTCAGCGCCCTCTTACTCGCGCAAAGTTGTTTTCCCCAATCGTCTACTATTGCCGTTCCTTTGTCCCCACTCCCGTCACCGTGGCCAGGCCTCTCCTAGTCGTTAGTCGGGTCTTGACACTATTCGAATTCCCAACAACCCAACTGTAGCAGCGTTTCTCATTCGCGGCGGACGCCGGCTCGTTCTGCTCTCAAGCGCGATATCACGGCGCTGTTATCCATTCATTAGGATCTATCCATTATTAAACGCGAATCGCGCACAACAACGAACCACACCCCGCATGCTATGGCCCACATCTCCATTGCAGTTGAAGCACCTAATGTCTATTTAAACGAATTTGTTTGTCGCCTATTCGTTTGTTCATTCACCCACCAAGAACGACGCGAAAAACAATCCTACGTGTCGATATCATTCCACCATAATTGGGTTCTAATTGGGAGTGTATTAATGTAAAATTGTGACAAGATTGCGCAACTACTTGTAGCATTGTGCTTGCAGTACAGAAACAGGCGGCATTTACGTTATGAACCAAGCACGATGAACGGTGTAACATGGATGAAGACACGTTAT
>NW_019213517.1:29492-40383 GCF_002532875.2 Varroa jacobsoni
TCATCATCATCATCATCACTACGTTTGTCTACTTCGCTTATACAGAATTGAGAGTTCGTTCTACAACGCCGCACGATGGGTGGAGTAATGAACAGCTTCTGATCGATGACTTGTCGCTCATCAGTTGCTGCGCGACTCCACCGCAAGGAGCAAAGCTTCACACCAATATATAGTGCAGATAGGTATATTTATCATCGACTGGCAGTACAAAATCAATTTAATCGTGTACTTCATAATCTCCAAAACGAGCTTCAAACAGACGAGTATTATTTTTCACGCTGACCATTATTATAGTACAGTAGTAATATTATTATCAAGAATACCGCGACCTCATGGAGTATAAAGCTTATGTCCATCTGTGATAGTGTGTCTAGAATGTAAGCTTTTGTAAAATGTTTCGGCTCTGGGGTGCGGACATTGACAGCGTTTGCCCTTCGAGTAGTATATAAAACAGCGAGGCTGATGGACATTGGATGGCCGAACGGATGCGAGCCAGATCTTAAAGCTAAGCATACGTCAACGCACAATACTTTTGCTGCATTATTACCGTCATCATTATACAAGAGGCCGGGCTTTTTCCCGACATCGTACGCTGTTATTTCGGCAGACAACGAAGTATAGGACCTAACCAGAGCTAAGGGGATGCTTCGGTGTACAATGTTACAAAAAGCATTGTCGTTGTTGTTGTTTGAAATCTCCAGAAAATCGTACGGCATGACGAAGTCTTCCGTTCCGCCAGTGACAAAGGCAGTTACAGTTCTGAAACCGCTCAAATCCTACATATTAGCAGCTAATAATAATACGGCAATTTATTTCAGATCTTAGTTAAACTTTGATGAAGGGATTTCTTTAGGGCTGCGGCAGCAGGCCTGCTGCTCCTTTTCCAAGCAAAAATAATGCGACCCAAAAAACAATGACAAAAGAAAAAGGGGACGTGGGGAGAAAATAGATGTATCCCTCCAACGTTCGGGAATATAGACATTGATGCGCCTGGATTGTCCAGACTTGATTTGGACAGCAAAAACCGAACGTTACTTAGTAATGCTGCCATTGTAAAGGTAGCCACCAAAGGAAATATTATATAATATGAATAATTAATTAAGGACAGACGTTATTTTAACAGTAGAATATGAACTGTGAATATAGTTTGGGTAAGTCTATCCTCGTTTATTAACAATTTGTTCAAATCGGCAACTATGATGATTATTAGAAATATGGTTGTGTCTTTTTTATCTTAGCTCTTATTATATGAAGAGGGCATTTCACAGGGTTCTAGTGCAGGGATGAATGAATGGTCCGCTTAATCCAATCGTTACCTTGTGCCCTAACTTCAGCCTATAATATATAGGTTGAAATTAGGGTACAAATATTAGGATAGCCAAAACTTCAGGCAAGCACTCCGAGAAGTTACCTATATTTCCCGTTGTTACTACCAGTATTCTCAACATCATCGCCACAGCCACCGGTGTCACCTCTCACCATGACGACCGCTCCTTTATTCTCTGCTTTTTATTAAAAACTGACTAGGGTAAGTGAGAGCAAACAAACAGCGTTAGCTTGTCTATAGTTAATGAAACTCTTAATCGGACTTTGCTTGGATAAATCGGCTTTTTCGAATAGGCCAACCACTACGATGGCTACCGTTCCCTTAAAAACTATCAGTGCACTAGCCTGCAGATACGTACAAACCGCCCTTCCTCTAACTCCCTGTCCGGTCATGTGGTTAGCACTGCAAAGCCATTGCTTTCATACTGTTCATAGTTGGTTTTTCGTCTCGTCTGTTTCCTTCTTGTAAAGTGGAAAGGGAAAACTACACTAGACAAAGAAAACTGCGCTAGACAAAGAGGGATAGGTAATCTTCCAGTCGTTTTTTGCTTGCTATGTATCACGTTGTTTCGGATTGACTCTGATGATCTGAAATAGCCCGATCTAATCATATCATCGCCGGTTGCTGTGGGAACCACACAGCGTCATCTCGCAGGCCAAAGAGGCTTACTTCGTCCGTTAGCGAGCGCTGAAGGGACGGCCGCTATTTTAGATAGTAGTTGTAAAAGAAAAAAGGCGTGAAGTCAGAACATTTCAGAAAATTTAGCCCGATCACAGCCGGCAGCTGACAACATCGTTCTGGCAGAGTAAACAGTCATCACCGAATAACCACCTCGATCGGCCAGTCAACTCTGCTGAACGCTGAACTTCTGATAGAAGAATAGGCCATTTGCTGGGATAGGACAGTGAAGACAATTTGGGTAACAAGCAGTTGTCACTGTTATATCTGCTCGGTGATGCCGCGAAGAAAAAATGGTTACGGTAGATTAGAAGCTAACAAGTAAAGTCCTAGACAATCGATTGTCTCACAAATTATAGCTATTAGCACATCGGAGACGAAAGCCACTGTCGCTATATTATATTAAACAATTAGCTCAACGTTTTAAAGTAAGTTCAACTTCGAAACAGCATTCTTGAAGCCAGTTCGTGATTCCTCTGCTAGCAACCGTGTATTTCGTCTTGACTCACCTGAAAATGGCACAGGCGAAACAAACGCTAATTGCTAACAAATAGTCACTATGACATTATGTAAACAGATACGTACGAAGACAATGGATTAAGTAGCGAATCCATTGTCTCTCACCCACCCTGTACCACTGAATTAGGTCAGAATGAATTAATTACGTCACGTAAGAGACACGGTAAAAATATTAAGATCAATAACGAATATGGTGTGTAGTTATTTTCAGATCTGAGGATTTCGGATGGAAGTGAGCGCTACCGGCGATGATGTTCGCGGGCAGATGCTTGTAGCAGCGCGCTGCTGGCGATTGCCGTAACCAGAGCCACAATTATATGGACGTTAGCGACGGGTACGCTACAGAATAGAGCATGCACAGTAGATAGGATCGAGCAAGGGGAACCACCCACACAACTGGAACCGTCGATAGACTACAATCGCCTGCTTCATAAATTTATATATTTTTTTTCATGTAATAAAGCAAAACAAATAGGGGAGGCTCGTGTAAGGAGCACGAACAAATTCTGTGAGACATTCTGTGAAATTACCGAGACAATCTCTGTAATTCTGTAATAAGTTAATGACTAGTGAGGAAGTTCAGGGAGTTCAGGGGTACGGAGTTTTGCTAATGGCTAATTATGACGATGGGATACGGGTGCCAATGGATAGATAGCACGCAATACCATTCCGCCTCAATTGCCAGTCCGCAATTGCTCTCAATAATATCTGATAGGACGATAATACAACTAAGTAACAACTAATTTACTGACTAATTGTTCCTCATTGTATAGAAGGATGGATTAATGACGGCGATCGAGCAAGCGTTTCCCAAATCGCGTATTTACGAAGGCAAATTTAGAAAAATTCGAAGTATACGTATCCTTCAGGCAATGATTACTTGAGAGCATCATTATCGTCCTTGCTTTTACTACCACTTCATTAGTCAGATATTTCTGTCTAGAATTTTTAAACCATCTATGTGCGTCGTATTGGATTGCGCTTAGACGAACCGTAGCTGTGTACCGTTTTTCAATTAGAAAAAAACCAAATCATAATTATCACCGAAAATTGCTAGAGCAAATTAATAACAGCCCAAGAGAACTGCTACATTCGTTGATGGCGAAGGCCAAAACCACTATGGCACTTCAAGCAACAGCAGCAAACAACCACCGGCGGAAAGACGACAACATTCAGACAACGCCCACTTCTTGTCGATGCTCCGGAAACGGGACGTAGGCTCGTTGTTTGCGTTTTCTGCCCGAGTGTAGCGCTGCGCTGCGCTGCGCTAATACGGTGACTCCCTTCAGCAATCCTCTTTATTACGATCTTCGATTCTGTAGCGTCGCGTTTACGTATAGCGTTCTCTATATTCCTCGATCGCCTGCCTGCTTTATGTAGTTCTCTGTCCATTTATTCCTGCTGCTGTTGTAGGAATCCTTCATTCGTTTGAGCTCTGCTCTGGTCTGCTTCCATCTTAGCTGAAGCAGATGTTTTCAAGCCAACAAACACAATGCTATAACAGTAGTACTCATTCGCCATTTTGCCATTTCTTGTCAGTTCACCTTAGCATCATGATCATCATCGCCGCCGCTATCATCAACAACAACAACAACGGATCTTCATTGGCGGACTGATACTGCGCTAGATGGCCGACGTTCAAACGGTTACTTAATGGTACAGGCCGCACGAAGTCGTTGCCGTTTCGTCCCTAACGACAGCTTCAACGGCGTCGACATCGGTAATAACGGCGACGGAAATTTGATCGATGCGTGTTGTCTTCGTTTTTCGCCCTTTTCGTTTACGTTCAGAGACGCTTTCTGTTGGTACGTTTTGCCGCTTCTACGTCTGCTTCAGACCGAAGAGTAGAGATGAACAAACGTGGGGCAGAGAAGAAAGCGGCGCCTACCGAAAACGACCGAATAACGAAGATGACCACATAACAAAAGCGGAATAAAAAATAATGACGCGTTATACGTCTAGAGAGCGCCCTTTCGCCTGGCGGCGTACCGCTCGGCAGCACTGAACGCTGCTTGACCAGCGTCCGCACTTGAGCCGCCGTATTCCATAGCTAAGCTCATTGATTTATTACTTTAAAGGAAATGAAAATACGCTCAACAATGGTAATAATAACGATCATCAATGATAATAGCATATGGGATCCAGAAGCACCGAGACAAGCGTAGACGATGAATATACTATTATCGGTATGATGACTGTGCTCATTCAACAATTGCATAAGTAGTAATCTGCGCGAACAGCATCAAGCGGATGAACTACATGATTCTATTTATTTGGAATCTATTTAGGCTGCTTCAATCTCTCCGCGGATACAACGACTAACCTAAGGGCACCTAAGGGTTCGTTTTGTGAGACTGGCACTGGTAAGTGCTCATTTACCAATTACTGGTACTACTCGGACATATACAAAATGCTTCTGTTATGATAGAGTTTCTTGGACGTTCGTAACGTTCCACATGAAAAGTTTGTTTTTTTGGTAACAATGTTTTGCGTTTTGTGCAAATGTAGATCATGATCGTTTGAAATCGAAGTTTCATCGTTGGTGCTGCAAACCTGCGATCTTCCGACCCTTCAGTCGTACGCAAATTTCAGTTTGTCCTTTTTCGTCCTTATATCAACCCGGTCGGCGAGTGGAAAGGCAGACGATTCAAAGATAGAACAGCATTGTTGGTCGAAACGGTCGGATCGGCGCGCACATGAGAACAGTGCCTTTGTTCTAAGCTTCGCCCTCATTATAAACACATAGAGCCACGACTCGTGCCTTTTCATGTGTTCATATTTCTATCTTTTTTTCGTTAATCTTTGGCTCGTTCTACTTATATAACATTTATCCGTATAATAACATATATAATCGTGTTCATTCGTAGTGGTCGTAACATTGTCAATCAACACACAATACAAAAAGCGACCTGTTTCGCGCTCGATCTACTATCTTTACCTACACAGCAAAGACATTTTCAATCTGCTAAGTTCTCAGACATCGGAGATCTACGCGTGCTTGCAATTCGACAAGGGCAATTGTTCTGCTGTTATTCAGTAACTTGTTGTGTGGGCAGTTCAACATTCTACGTAAACTGTCGTGATTTGTCAGACCCCTCCCATTGCTTGTTGTTCTTCTTTTAGCATTCATCAACATCACGTTTTCTAGTAGACAACGCCACGACAATGGCATATATTTTATCACCTAATCTACGTAAGCAGATAGCTATACTGTATACTAAGAAGAGTAAGTTTCGACAATTTTATTTTCCGCGGTAGCGGCTGCAGCCATCAAATGGAGTTCAACAACCGTTAATAATGTACCGCTAACGATCCCTTTTCTTCCGGCCGGACCTTGGTTGTCGTTTGTCCTTTGTCTGTCGCTGCTGTGGCCCTGGCCACACGTCTTCAGAGAGGACACGTCCTCGTGTCGACCTTTTTTCGCCTCTCTAGTGACCACTAACTCCTCTTTTAGACCCAACTACACGCCAAACCCTCGACGTCCACCGGACCAGAATGCTTCGCCGGCAGGTCACGCCGATCAGCCAGCCAGCCAGCCAGCCAGCCAGCCTGGGAGTTTTGCAGGAGGCGGATCGCGTAGACGAATCATTAAACACTCGACACAGGGCCAAAAATGAAAAAAACATAGATAAAACGCTGACAGGAATTGAGCGTGCGCACACAGAAAAAAAAGCAAGCGAGGAAAAGACGAGTGAGCAAAATATTTCAGCGTGATCCATAGAAAGGAGACGATTCCTTGAGCAAGAAAGGCGAACTAGTAAATCTCGATATTATCGTATATAAATGTATCTGTCAGTTAGAAGCAGGAAAGTGCCTGCTGGGAATCCATCATGGACATCAGGCTATTCTCGATTATAATGAGATAAAATAAGTATTCGATTTAATCACCTGGTAATGTAAACAGCCAAAACTAATCAGCTCCTTCGAAGTTATCTAGGCATGATATTTGTAGCTATTAAGACACCATTTATTGGCTAGTGTGATAACTGCTTTCATATGCCCGGGTTCATATTTACGCTCGGGCAAACAGTATGAACATTTTGTCTGCTTGTCTATGTACAGTTACTTCAAGTTATTAATTGAGCAAGCAGGCGTCAAAATCATCATCATCATTATGTTTATGCTAATAACAGCGGTGATTTGAATTTGTCTATTGATTTTCCCTTTATTCGGTTTACTTTTAGGCAAAGTGAGATCTCTACTCAATAAAACGTCTCCATGAAAGACGGTTGTTTCGTCTGTCGCAAGTAATGCGAACTGTTCGGCTTATTGTTTCAAAACATGGCCATATCGTTCCTAAAAGATTTCGCTTAATGCTACAGACAACTACTGCGACAGTTTCTAGAACCCTATCCAAAATAACAACTAAATACGAGGTGCTTAGCAAGGCGTTAGGTAAGAAAAAAAAGCTGTGGCTGCAAAGATGACCAGTGTCAAGGAATATTTTCTTTACAAAAATCACACTTCTTTCTAGGGATAAAGCTGAACTAGAATCTTTTTCAAATAAACTTGAAGGTTCGCTCCTTGTTATCAAGCAAATCATATTGTGGCCTATATTTTGCCTCAGACAAACGCGATCTCCTGTTCTGAGCTTGTCTACCCGCACGAAATTGTGAGTCCATCCGGTAGCGTACAAAACGGTGTTTGCATTGCGTCTAACACTTGGGACAAACAGACCAGCAGAAAAGCGGACAATTGTTCTGGTAAAGCCTTTGTCCTTCAACTGGTCGTCAGAAATAGCCTGGTGAATGACTGAGTCGTACCACGGCCGTTATTTGTATTAGCATCATATCATAATGTTGACATCAGACACTGAAACTGCTTAGCGGCAAAGCGGGTTATACGAATGTTTCGGTTCCTTCTTTCCATGAACGGCTAATGCGTCTGCGGAAAAATGAACTTAGCGCATAAAAAATGTAGAAAAAGTCTGTTTGTTATCGACGTTAAGTTGACTGGTGTAATTGGGCCTAGAGTAATAGCGCTAGCTTAGAAGGGTTTGATCCCCAGTTGAGTGATTTTTTAAAAAAAATTCACGTTCAATCCGTCATATATTCGAAATTATCCTAACCACGATATCGACAACAGACCTTTAGCAGAATTACGAGTGGGTTAGGTTAAATAATCAACGTCGTTCACTTCATAAGGCAAATTGCATCCGTCTGAAGACTTTAATAAAACTTTTTATAAATTACTTTTTATGCATGTGAACAAAAAGTCAACGTGTCCCTATAGCGTCTAGCTAGATCAAGTGAACAATGTACGAGAATTACAGCGCAAGTTAAACTTTACTACAAAAGCCATTGTCCCGAGTCTTTATAAATAGCGGTAGCAGATATTGGTAAGTTATCCCGACTCATTTCGATGTCTCTGCACGATCAAGACACTGTTCCCGAGTGCTTTTGTATAATAATGGTGTGTGTGAACAAAAGAATAATCTCGGGTCCAAAACAAATGACCCCATAGACCTACCGCGTGTTTTTCTTAGCCGTCTGCGTGCTATTTAGAAAGTTGTTAATTGATTACGACTATATTATGACCTGCGTTCTACAAAACGCGTCTTGGATCAGCACGGAGACGCACTGCATACGGATTAGCTAAAGTAGCCAGGACTGGGCACTCTAGACTAATAGCAATACATTTTTTGATTGTACGTTCTTTGATACGATACCTAGAACGTTCTTTGAACACTTTCGATCAAGTTAGTCGCCCTTTGTTAATGTGGACCATGAGGCGAGATGGTATTTACTGCGTAGTAGATGTTGGCCATAACGTTTCGGCTTATTTTCCAATATGTCTTCTATGATAATAGGCTCATTTGTGCCCATAAAAGTGCTGTATTTTTTTATACGTGGGAGCGACAATTACTTAACGCAATTTTATTAGGACATCGTTGGTAATATTGGTATTACCTAAATGTTTTTACTTAGGCCGAGCGAAAATTCTACCTAGAAAAATTAGCAGGGTAGTTGACTGGCCGGTGCAGTTTGGAGCAACTGTATGATTGTCAACATGATCGGTAAAATCTTCTTATAAAAAATTCTTTCCTCTGTGTTACCTACAACTAGGTAATGGATTAAAATACGATCTTCTATCGAATCAATTAATCAAGCGGCTCGTTACAAACTAATAGCAAAGTGTCATGCACATGCAGGTTATTGTCGCCGTCGCCGCTGCCGCCAACCATTTTGGAGCTTTTAAAGTACTTTCGTTACAACTTGACAACTTCACACTTCTTTATAGAGATAATTTGGTCTTTGTCATTGCGCTATAAAACAGGACAACAACGACGACAGCTGTGTGTGCCAAAGGAAAACGCGCGATCAAAAACGCGACAAGCCAACGGCGCTAAACAGAGTTAACGGGGTTAATAGCCCGCTGAAATTTAGCGAACACAAGTAATGGCTCTGCAGACGACAGCAGTAACTTCAAATGTGACGACGACATGTGCATGCCAACACACTATAGTTACTATTGACCGTCATCTATTTACAAGTCAACGATTGACACGCCACCTCTTCGGCTCACACGGTTCGGGGTGGCGCACGTTATGTTATTATATTTATCTATAAACTTCTCTCTCTCTCTCTCTTTCCTCTCTCCCCCTCCCTCTCCATCGACTGTCGTTGATTTTCCCGCTAAAATTGTTCGTTCTACAAATGACCCTTTCTTGTGCCCCTTTTTTCGTTCTAGGTTTGATTTTCGCCTGAGCCTCGAAGGACTATATATATATTTAGAATAAACTTCGCATGACTATGGATGCTAACTCAGAATGGCTACATGAATAAAAGCAAAAGACACAAAAAGGAACGATAGAAATTTTAGACACCATGACAATACCGCACCGTTATCCACTAGGAATTTAATGTTGTTGACAAATTGTATGTACATTGCTTTATACAGCCAGACAATATCTACTAGAAAACGAATTCGATAGAAGAATAAATGAGAGCGTCGAGTTTAAATTGAGTTCGACGTTATTAGGTTAACTGCTAATTACGTAGGTCCTGAAATACCGACAGGTTATATAAACTTAATAACTGCTTTTTTTCATAACGGAATTATTCTGTTATTGATAATAAACATCGTTATTACTAAAGTGCTTGCGACACATTGCATAACCTGCCATCTGTGGCGCGTTGCACTAAAAGCAATGGACGCATCGAAGAGGCTTTTTCAACAAAATCACGAAGAAGCTTCGAGTGTCATAGTAGACCAAAATAATCGTTTTCTTCGTTCTTCCGTCCGGCACGACATACGCGAATGGATCATAGGACAGCTTTATGTAGCGTCAATAGCAGCAGCTTCAACTGAAGTGACGAGCGAAATCAACGAAGCTTTTCTGAAGATGACATGGAACTTTTTGAACGGTCAGATGGCGAACATGATCATTAAAGACGAGCATCAGCAGCCTGTCGCCGAAGATGATGCCTGAACAGAAGACGAAAAACGACGACAATCATCTCGATAATAATCATAATAATAATTGCCTCAACAACTGGCTCTACAACGGCTTCGGCCTCTAGTCGTGCTGCCTGCGATGTTGATACTCACCAGGGGCATACGGCGCTTCCGTAGCAACGTTTTCTATGCTGCCCCCGAATCGACTGGCGGGTTCTTCAGCTCGTCTAGAGCTGCCTTAGCTTCAGCTCCTGTTTGATTTTTAACTCGACACTTTTAGCACTTATGATGCTGCAACCCATCGATACGGTAGACGATACGGCGCGAAGCTTACGCGTTCCCTTTCAAGAGATTTCATGACGATAGAATTAACGCTAACACAGATGAGCAAATCAGTGGTAATTGGTAGATCACCGCTAGCTGGCTCCCATCTCTGGCAACAATCTCTTGACTGATTCTGATGTTGCTGTAACGCAACTTGCGGTTTAGCTATCCATTCATTCATATATTTATTTCTCTCCTTATTTCTGTTAGCCTTCATGCTAGGCCTTCCGTCTTGTTTTCTTCATTTACGCTGATCGTCTATGCAACATCAACTACTTCCCATTCCTCATCTAAGAACATCCCAGCGTTCCGCTATCGTTTCGTGCCGTCGACCAACGTCTTGTCAATGGCTTCGAAGATTCGTCCCTTTGCGCGAAATGCGCTACGTCGCTTCCTCCCAACGGACGGACGGACGACCGACCGACCGATCGACCTGTCTGCCGCTTTCGTGCGTTTAGCCGCCGTGGAATGATCATATAGGATAGAAAGGCATTGGCAGCAGATGTGAGCAGCAGCAGCAGCAGCTGCTGCTGCTGCTGCCGTGGTCGGATAGTTGATGATCTCCCTGCTGCTGCTGCTGCTGCTGCTGCTGCTGCTGCTGCTGCTGCTGCTGCTGCTGCTGCTGCTGCTGCTGCTGCTGCTGCC
>NW_019213518.1:0-13625 GCF_002532875.2 Varroa jacobsoni
CATCAGAACAGCGTAATGCAAGAGAAGTACACTAATGTGGTAGACTGACGCAAAAAATTCTATAAAGTAGTAGTTATTGCCTAATTGCCCGTACAGGCACGTGGACTTTTTGCTTATTTCACTGCATACGACGTTAGCTTGCACGACAACTATGAGAAGACCCGTTCAAAGCTGAGCCGCAAGTCCCGTTGCGATCATCATCCCATGCAGAGAATGCGTGGAGCAGTATTCGAACGACACATTACCATCTGTTTTCAGCCACTATCATCACCGATTACAGTTAAATAAATCCGGTAGACAACACGACGATTCAGTAATCACACTGCACTACATTCCCATTATGGCCACTGTGATCAGAGCAGACTAGACGTTATAGTCCTTCGGTAGAAGTCAGCCAAACCCCTTTTAGGTACGACACTGTTGTTTTGTTGCGGACCCACGGAGGTAACCGCATCCGCCGTAGCACAGCGAACGACACTAGCAGCAGTCGCGGCAGCGGCGGCGGCGGCGGCGGCAGCAGCAGCGGCGAACACTGGTGTAGTCCGACGAAAGATACGACGCGAGTCTCGTCTGCTACACGAACCAACTGCCGCAAAGCATACGAACGATCGCCTGTTGCCGTTAACTAAGCGCAAGGATAAGTGGGAAGCTCTGCTAATACTCTCTGTCAGGCAGTCAGCTGATTAGCTGACTGAAATGAGAGCTGGTGTCGTCGCCTCTTCATCCGTAGCAACGACGTTAGCGCTCCCAACGGCTAGAGGAAGCAGTAAGTCAGATGCTGACGATGTTGACCGTGCGTCCCTATTCCGAGTACGAGGCAACGAAAAGATAAAGCAGATATTACATATCACAGCTAAAAGTAAATACGCTGAATGTTCTACAGCTACTGTTCTGTGACAGCCATTGTCATCAGCATCGATAGCACGATTAGCAGACGAACACTGGCTAATTCATATAACCTGCCAGGTTTGTTTGTTTGTTTGCTTGCTTGCTTGCCTAGTAACCTCTGCAAAGCGTTCTCTCGAGCAAAAGCGCATCGCTACTGCTAGAACAGCAGCAGCGGCAGCGGTATCATCATCGCATAAAATCAGCTTACACTATTATAACGATAATGTATAAAACTCTCCAATAGACCACAAAGTGAACTTTTTTTACCATTCGATAAAGCTGAACAAGAAAAGAGCACGTCGGTGTACATTTTGTCGTCTAGAGCGTGTCTGTATATCTGTTCCTTCTGCTATGGAAATAGGTATTAAGTAAGGATTATTAGAGTAAAATGTATATCGCTATGAATATCGTAAGATGGGGGGCCTTTTTTTATCGACAAGCAGGGAACAGAAGAAGGGTTTTGCTCTACACGCAGGAAACAACACGGATTTGAATATGTAATATAGATCATATGTAAATTTCACCAATCTAAAACTCACTTGCGATTGATACTTTCACCACACTGACACACTTCACTGGCACCACGACAGCGAATGGATGAATTCGCTATTGGTTTGCTTTCGCGCGGGCGGGCCTTCACACTCCTACATTCTCTTTCTCTCTAGCTCTCGCTCCCCCTCTCGCCCTCGCTCCCTCTCTCTCCACTAGTTGTCTTGAGTGGCGTACTGCTAATGCGTACACCAGCAGCAAGAGTGGGTTCGGGGGGGGGGGGGGGTGGTAGGTAATTTACCCGAATAATAACCACTTGGCCCAACGGACTCTCGGTAAGGTTTAGCGTGCACTCAGTTACACAGTATTGGTGACAATAATCAATTGGGTCAATGGGCACCAAATAGGCATACTGCACATGCTGAGACAGAGAGCGCCAGGTAACAGCTTGAAGGTTCCTGTTCAGATCGATGGGACAGGCTAAACTCAAGAGGTAAACTTCGTGGCACTGATTCAAAGCAATATGTTCCAGATCAGAGCACACTTTCATTAAGATAACAGCACGCTAACAAACATCGCAGATAAACACACTAAACGATTGATTGATTGGTAAATCCAAAAACGTGGTACTGGATAGAAAGGTAAGGAATCAATCACTTTCCACATTCACAATATTCGTCGGTGGGTTGAAGGTGGTCTATTTTTAATGAGTTTGCCTTCGGCTTGTTCGAGTACAAAGGAAGCATTGGACATTGTCGGATGGATGAAGCATTGTTGACCATCAGTTGCCCACTATCGGCAGCAGCGATAGTGCTAGCGCCAGCAGTCCTTGTAGCAGTAATGATAGTGGATGTTGTCGTCGTATTCATTGATAGGGAGCGTCAGAATTATCGTCGAGTTCTAGAGAAACAGCCGACGGGCTTTAGCCAATCTATCTGAGACCAGCGGAATGGGCCGAGTTTCCGCGCCGTTACGGCATGCCGTTGCAGCTCACCGTTGTACGCTTTGACTTCGAGCCGAAGTGCCGAAGTAGCAGCAGACAAAGCTACAGAGCCACAAACATAGTGGTTTACCCGAATAGTCAGTAGCAGAACTAAGCCGCTGCGCCACCGAATTTCCACCGATGATGTTACAGCTAATGCTGAAGCTGCTCGATGAAACGGCAGATCTTCAGAGTCCCTGGAGCGCCGGCTGCTTCTCCTCATGTTGTTGATGCTGTTGCGGCTGCCACAGCCGCGGTCATGGGATGTAGGTCACCGGGCGAAGAAACTCGGTCACCGAAGCACCGCTGGAGCCCAAAAAGTTGGGCACAGGAAGACTGCTGCCGCTGCCAGTTGGCTGGTCGTAACCACACGTCTGATGCTGCCGTTGGCTTTGCGTTTGCCTCTACGGTTATCGTTGCCGTGAAAGCCGCTTAAGTAGACAGTAGAAGATGGCAAAGAGTCGTTTTGTTGTTTACGGAGTTGGAGTAATGGTAACAGTGTTGTCTAGTTGCCATGCGAAGTAACAGCAATGACGGTAGTTTTCGCCTGCAGACGAAATTGGGCAGCTCTAGCGATCCAGACGGGCTCGTATGGACAATTTCGGAATGGCGATAATTCCATCATACGTACGTAACACGAAAAACTTGCGTCGGAGGAGGGACGGTTTTTATCCCGAATGACGATACCTAGTTGTTGATAGTAGGGTTATTCCTTGAAATTATGGCACCGACGGCAACAGTGACGTAGAAGGATAATTCCTTCGATTGATGTCTCAGCGGGATCTATGCAAGCGTACGGGCACGCCGTTGCCACCGTAGGGCAAAGCGGGACAACAAGATCAACCCGGCCAACGTCAAACAGCGCTTTACTATTTAGGTACCATGACTTACGTGATTCGTGTTGATTTTATTAGGGGGTGGCATTTGAATCACGCTCTACCGGGCATCACCTTTGCTCAGTGGACCGAAGTACCGAGAACGGAGTTTTCGCCGGTAAATGATTACGTTTTCACAATGTATATATCCTGCGAGTTGTCGTAAGCTCCAGTTGTCCTTTATGCAGAGTTCTCTATCGGCGGCATTTAAGCAGACAGAAAGAAGAGAAGCGATCAACCGCACCTTTGAAACAATAATTTTCGTTGGTTAGTCGGCAAGCAATGAATAATTGGCGTAGAATCATTCTTACAGGTCAGAGCTTATCGACGAACGTAGATTAAACAGGAGAGTACGTGAGACAAGAGAAAAAAGTTTTTTGTTCTAGGTTTGTCAGTCTGTCAAATCACTTAATCGCCGTCAGCGATTTCGCTAGCGGACGGCGACTGCTTCTCCTGCAATGACGACAAGAGGTTTTTGTTGCAGCAGCGTTTGTGGGCGTCCGCCATTGCAATGAATCTTCCGAGGTCAAGCGGGCGGCCTCTCCCTCATTTGGAGGAACGGCGGAGCCGCTAGCTTACAGACTATGTGGCTAGTTCCCTTGTATGTGCTGTTATGTTTGCATCTGGGGGAAAAGTTGGGGGAGCGGAAGGGGGAGGGAGTAAACGAAGACAAAGTGTTCAGGCCTTGGCTAACGAGGGGGCCAAGCCACTGATAGCTACCTATTTTGGCTCGATCGGAGACAGAGCAAATACAGCAGGAAGACAATCCCTTTATGGAGTAAGTCGGCGATACAGCATTGAACTGACAACAGACAAATGGCCGATAAGAAGAAGAACTGCGACGAATGTCGCTGTTCGGCACGGGACCAACTTCGGTCGATGTTAGTTTTTGCATGTCGACGTGGCCCTGATCACACAATCTTGCCAACATCAAGCAGGTTCGCAGGGCGCTGCATGAGCTACACCGCAAGCATCACCACATCCCTAACCGCTTCCGCTGATGAGGGAAAGGGCCCCACCGTAACGCATCCGACTGGTGCTTGGGTCGGTGTTTTTGCTGGGCTTGTATAGGTGAAGTGACTGCCGATCGGTTGCTTGCCACCGCTAGTGGCGGTTGTCTTGCGATGTATTGCGTTGTTGAGGTTGGGTTGTCTTACAGCAGTAGCAAGATCCCTCTTGGGGTGCGCCGGAGGCAAACAGCAATTTGCCTGTTGCTGACGCCCTCCTCCATCATTAGACGGCGACGAATTGAATTGGATGGATAGGGACGATACGGGAATAGGCCTCAGCGTTATCATGGATACTGACGATAGCTCGCGCATATACACATAAATGGCGTTGTATATATATATACTAAAATGCACCCGAACTCATAGTCGATAGCGACGGGGTCGTCGCCCGTGATCGGCAACAAATGCCAGTCTATTCCAATCCAACCCATTTGGATGCAGCCATGACAGAATGGCCGCAGCGTTTAGAAACCGAGGACGCCAAGACGTAGAAACTTTGGGCGGCTGCAAAACTAAAAACGCTGGAGAGCCTGGCGACGGTACGCAGCTCCTGAAGCGTCGCGGTCTGCGACGCCTTGTGACTGACGGAGAAGGCGAGCGTTCACCCTTAATTAGATCTACGCATGGTTCACAGTGGCGCTGGTGGACCGGGCAGTCGCTGCGGAGGCGCCCCGCCATCAAGGCCTGATGACTGAAATAGAATGTGCCCTTCGAAATTCGTAGGAATTAGTGCCGAGCCAACGCTGAACTTGCCGCAAATAGTGATCTGAAACTCAAAGTCGTAGAGGACAAACGCTGCTTTGTTTTCGATTTGCCATAATGTATATACGTTGTTCGTACACATATGAGAAAGCCTTCGGAACCTGAGGTAATCTAGGTTATAGAGCTTAATGAACAAAGAATTTGTTTACTTGTCCATCAATGATCAGTAGCCGATGCAAAGGGTAAAGATATCCGGTTGTAGAAAAGGGTCTGCTCTTCCTTTTCATACCATTTCAACTCCATAAAAAGATTTTTGAACTCATCGACTCTAAAGTGAATTCTCTTAAAAATGTCTAAAAATAACAGCCTGAGATCCAAAAAGCTCTGTTGTTTCATTCGGTACTGTCTAATATGAAACAAAAAACAAGCTTCGATGATAAACATCTATACAGCATACATTTTTTCACACAGTCAAGTTTTTTTTTAGCACAATTTAAAAGCGGTACCTAGGTTATCAACTGATATTACACCAAGTGCTTGAAATAGCGATTGTTAACGATAACGCATAATTTATACTGATGAAAAATGCTTGTCCTTATAAAAAATTAAGCACAGGTGCATTGTCAAGTAGCATTTCTATCGCTCAAGCGAATTTAGGGGTTCCCGGCTTTCAAATAAGCACACGTTGAAATTGTCAAATCAGCATCATCGGGACGTGGTGAGTCAATTAGAAAAGGCTGGTCGTGCTAGAAAATATTTGCTAACTTTAAGAACACTTTTCTCATCAATATCAGCTCAAATCACTTTATGTGTATCTCACTGCTTTATAAATTGCCAATTATATAATTGACATCTTCATCATTTTTTAGAACTGGCTTCATTGTTACCTAAAGATAATTTCTAATGAGCGGTTGTTATTCGGTGCTTGGTATGCACATATCGTTCTCTGGGGGGGTGTTGCTGTCTTTACAATTATGTTCATTTCAGTACTGTTAATTGACAGTTAGGTTCATTTATTTTGAAAGTTGTCTATCCAAACACATCGTTTGTAGATATGTACAGATTTAGCTTTAGTGTACATAAGTACATATGAAGTGTACATCTATCCGCTAAACATGACAGCCGGTGAAGAGATGAGCTAACCAACTGCGCCAAAGGACGATTGTAATACACTAGTTACTTTTGGGATCCCATGGGTCGGTGCGCGCCCAATAAGTTTCTGATTTCGACCTTGTGTTTAAGTATTGATGCTTGTTTGGCTACTATTTTTTCAATGATTTTATTAGTTATCACAATAGTATCTACAGAGCGTTTAAGAAAGGAGTATAAGGATATTCACTAGTAAAGAGACGTTTTGTATAACGTTTTGCATATGTTCTAGTGGATATGAACATTTTCAACAAAAATTCTAATAAAATTCAGTGAAATTCGCTATAGATTTTCAAATTTAGGGAAATAATAACATTTTCAATTTTCCTCCGAATTTAGCAAAAATCGTACTGAGTTAGTCGTGTTAAAATAGTTAAGGTAGAGGCTAGCAAACAAACATTCGAATGTATAGAAGGAATTTTGGCATACAGAAATTTCGACATAAATAGTCACAATCTTTCTAATTAGATGCTAGAAAAAAATTACAACGTGAACAAAAGTCTTAACGATAAACAAACATAGGCAACAATAGCTAAATTTATTTAAAAAAAAAAAAAAACTATCGAATCTTTCAAATAAGAAATATATTTTTTGCCCCTACCATAAAAAAAAGTGACAGATGGTGTCGTCAACTAGAATGAATTTAATTTCTAAGCTTAAAGCTAGCAAAACACCGAAACACTAATCAGCGATTAAGAGTAAAAGAGTAACGTTTTTTTTTTCGATACAATCGGGAATTTTGATGAAACTTATTGTCTAGCTAGCTTGTTATCTGTTCATATCACAACAAAGGCTCAAAATAGACAAAGTCGTCGCCAAACGCTTACACGAATGCACAGGTAAACGAGTGATAGATGGAAGATGTTGGGCATTTTCCTCTAGCGAATAAAGCCTAAGCTATAAAGTCTAGTTTAGTGTTCCAACCGACTGCTTATCGAGTTCTGCGATAGCTTTGAAAGTATGTTAAACTATTGTCTACCACAACTGACACTTATTGCAGCGGTTCCTTAAAATCTGTGACCTTTGGACGGTGCTATATTTCACGCACATATAGTGAGGCCTTCAATCGTAAACGCAGATTTTTAGGCAATTTAATTTTGAGACTATCAAGCCGAGCCTAATAATTTTAAAGCCTTTAATATTTTACTTATCATTATCAGTTAGTTCTGAGCAACAGACCGGAAACGGCATGAAAAAGGAAAATACATTCGTTTGTACCTCATTTTCTTAATCAAGCTAGTATTTCTCATATAATCATATACTTGCCCGAGCGATTACTGTCAAGTTACTTTTTTAAAATTTTGCTTGTAAAATATATATCAGAAAAAAAAAATTTTGAGTTCTATCATATTTTTTAAAAATCGACATACAGCTTTGACACTACCTGTTATACGATCAAATCGTAGCAAAAACATCGACTATTTTAATGGCACATCTCGTGTCGTTAGGATGTTCTTACCGGGACTCACCTAAGCTGTATGTAGGCGGTTCGGTGACTGCGGCTACGAACGTTGCGTTGTTAAAGGTTTGCTCAGTTGCTGGTTCGAAAGCTGTGCGTTGCACGGTGAGTGGAGTGGGATTCTATTATCGAGAGAAATCTCACGACTTAGCAATATCGATACCGGTAGTTGGATTTGAGCTTTAGTTGCACTTTTGCTTGTTAGTCTGTTCTACGTAGACCTGTAGATTATGTTGCATCGCCATTTGTACAAACGCTTTCAGTAGAACATCGAGTGGCTATTACTACGTGTTCGATTGTTATACTCTCAACAACACGGGTGGTACGGGTTCGAATCCGGGTGGGGACACACTATTTCGTTCCACGCTAGCTGTCAGCCATCTAAACACAAGCAACGGGTTAAGTGCCGGATGCAAAACATTTTTCTACATAGTTGTGAGCCACTTGTATCTTACGTATTGTCAGTGTTATACACGAAAGCTTTCCTTGACGTAGCTATTCGTACTACGCTAATAAATTTCTCTGATGTATTTCGCTGTAGATGAACCTACTTTTTTTTTGAAAATTCAAATTTTTCTCAGTAGAAAGCACAGAGATAGCAATAATAGAGATTTTTGTAACCTACCAAATGCATACATTTGATTCTTGCAGATACTTTTAAAGGTTGTGTAGATAACCATGGCTGAAATCGTGCTTCATACGGTCTACATCCCAGTTTATAAAGTGAGAGAAATAGTGTTAATTATCATAATTTTCTTTATCATCCATCCTATTACCAAATATCAATCTGGTAATTCGAATATATGGTTTTATTGGAATAGCTGAGCTCGGTTAGCTTACTTAGAAAAATAATACCGATATAATAATTGTAGTAGCTTTCATCCAGCATGCAATATATGAAATATACTGGATTAGTAATGTAATATTGGTTACGCTAAGAAAGTCGAAAGTAGAAATAAAAGTAAAGCTTTTACTTTAAAGTGACGCAATGTGAAGTGCTAACTACTCAATGTTTACTGGAAATATAATAGAATTAGTCAAAAAGTTAGAGAAACAGTCCTCTACGGTAACAAACAAAGAGACTGTTGCTCGGGCACAGTACGAAATCTATGGTTTCTGGCATTGACCAACAGTGCTGAGAGCCAGCCGTCTGTCTGATGGAATGCCCAATGGGTATACCGGACGTATAACTCGAAACTTCGAGGCATTGACCAACATATGCTTTGGTAGCGTTGGCAATAATTTGATTTTACGCGTATTCTTTGGTAAGGAATACCAAACAGTTGCGACTCGGTGATCATCGAGTCGTAGTCAGAAAGGCAAATCACATCACCTTGTACACAATAGCTCTCTGCGCCCTTTTGGGTTCCTTAACTTACTCTAAGAATGGGTCGAATGGGAATTCCCTAATCTAGAAATTACGCAGGTAAAAGTGGTGCCAGCAATTGACAGCACTAACGTCGCCATCTTCGTTCACCAGCAAAACTCTGCCGGCCATTCAGTTTGTCTCAAGCTTTGAGGTCCGTTGGGGGTTCATTTATGGAAAAGAAGGCTACGTGAAAAGATCTGCTAAAACCTCAAATTTATAAGATCTGCGCAAGCAATATAGTCTGCTAGCTTCATTTCACGGATTCAGCTTGTAATCATGTAACGTTCAAGTTCACTGTGTATCAAAGCTCAAGGGGATCGTCCGACAAACTATAGATGCGGCTTCAGAATTTCTGGAACCTAACACGGTCTGTCAGCCTATCCTCTTAAGCATTATATCTTGATTCAGCATTGCAACGATGTGGCTTAAAGTTTCCTTAATTGAAGCATTGCTTGTCAGTGACCAGTTTCGAAGAGTTAAGTCTGCTCGGCATCGCCATGAAATTGTGAATGAGTTCACGGACCGATTCAAGGCTCGTACGATGCCATCGACGAAATCCTGTGCAGAGTGTTCGTCGTTAAATAATATCATTAACGTTTAAATAGAGAAATTTCGAAATTGCTTGGGAACCCTCTGGCCTAATGGGTTGAACACTAAAATCTTGGTGCATGTTCATTTAACGGAAAACGTAGCGTTTTAGGTACTTTTCAAATTTACTTTCTGTCTATTAAACACTTCTCTTAATTATTTTTATATTTAATTTACTGACTAATTTAATGTACGGCGGCGGGCAATTGTTGTAGTAAGCGATAGCCCAATCAATCCTTGTTATTGTTTTGGCTACCTAGTGCGTTATATACTCAACATCGCCGTTTTCATACATTGCACTACGTGCAAGCACCTAACGCCTGCGCTTAACGATCAACAGCTCATTTCCTCAGGTACTTGAAGAGTCGTTTAGTGGCTGTTTTCTCTAAGTGACACCCTCTTCGACAATCCCTCTTCGACTCGAACAGGCATTTATACCGGTCCATCCTCCTGGGTTAAAATGACCGTTAGAAATTTTGTAGACAGGCGCAAAGTAGTCCTTGTCAACGTGATGTTTTCCGCGTACATCGAACAGACCTTTCGAACTACATCACACGAGGTTCGACCCCCGCCAAGTCTAAACTATAACATGGGTTCAACTGCATTTTTTTTGCATTTGAACACGTCCGTTTTTGGGACTCTAGTTCGATTAAATTCTCCATGTTCTTCTTAAAAGAGATCAAAAGCTTTCGAATAGTATGCCGCATTTAATACACAGAAGGGTATTGCGGAGAGAAGGAAAATAATAGTGCTTCCAGACATAGTCAGTTTGTCACATGTTGCTTGTCGCCCATTAATTTAAACGTATTGCGCGTTTCTACTACCTCTACCTAAGCTATTCAATTCGAATTGGCTTCTGGATGCCTAGGCCATCTTTCACTTGTACTATCGAGTGTCACTTAGCTTCATTGAAGTCACCGAACTACCATACCTTCTCATGTTGTAGTGTAACCAGCTTTCAAAAGACTTGACCAGGCTATAATAATATAGAATAATAAACATAGAAAAAACATAGAAGTAATAATGCAACTCGGCGCTCCCTTCGTCCGGTTCATTCGGACGCTAGAACAAACAGGCAGAAACATTAGCTCATACTTCAGCCACTCCATTCAAAATCGACGAATATTGTTAATAAATAGACCGCAAAACACAAATGGAAGGAAATTCTCAATATCCATTATACATAATTTTACAGACGTACAGAGAACTACATGGTTATGCTGTGAAACAAAAATCGGATATATAAAATACGAGTTGTTATTTAGCTTAGCAAAATCAAGCGTCAAATTGAAACACAGTTTCAAAATCCACAGTACGACATCACCTTAATATTCATCTTAGCTATAATGGTTCATCAGGAACATGATATACATAAAAGCACGAAACAATAAAAAGTAATAAACTATCTTGTTCATTTTTAATATCCACAATTAAGTATATCATCGAGCGTACCATTTAGTAGATTAAGCAGCCATTAAGGTTATCAAGCATTAAGGACCAGAGCAATTTGATATCGCCATTTCTGTATGACAGACCTTAATACTCTATTGTGGAAAACTGTCGCTTCACCTGTCAATAATGAGCACTGGGAACAGGGTCTGTGCGATTTCCGCAATAACGAACCGTGATCAACTTTACAAACCGACAACGCTCATACTTAAGTCAAAAAAATATATTGGAAACGGCGATAGTTTAAGGAGCGTATCCAAGTCAGTGGGTATATTCTTGTATTGAAGAAGGCCCTAACCAACAGTACCTGTATTTCCAGATGCAAAACGAAAAAGTATCATTGTAACAGCTGCCTGTAGACCCTTTTTTTTAAGGTTACAATGCTACGGTAAAACTTTTCTCAACAAACTGTTCGCTGCTGTGAGGAAACAACTGCTTAAACTGTCCAATTGGGTCTCTCTGAGCTCTTAACTTAACACTTTGCAAAACCCACATATACACCACTGTGCAGTTTATCGCATAATAACGTCTGTGCAACGTCGTAACAAAGACAGTAAGCTCTAAAACAAGAGTAGGATTTTATTGAAATCACCCATAAAGACGTTGTGTTAGATCAGCTAAAGGCCAAGCACGGAACCCGAGGCAGGTTCCCGCGGAATGATGACAAATACTCTTTGGCACTTATTTCCGCGTATTATATTTGAAATTTTGAAAAAAGGTTGATGGTGAACTTTTCAACAGCCACTCATTTATATTGGTATTAAGCGTACGTTAACGATCAACAAAAATTTTCTCTAATTCCAGATTGGAATTCCGGATTGAATTGAAAAAACGTTATTAAAAATTGTGTTAGTGATTTGCTAACTTTAGCAGTCCAAAAGAGAGTTAGAATCATTCTAGATTTATAGCACAAATTAATTCTCTTCGTAGAATCTCGATTTCCAGATAAAAACTTGTATAAATTGGTATTTGAAATTATTACTATTATTATTTGTATAGGCTGCTCTGTTATCCCCAGCAGTTGTTTACCGTTGGAGCTTTCGTTTGCATTCGAAAAAATCTCTGACATTTAAAATGGGAAATTATTGCGGTTCGAAATATATTTACTTTAAACTTTTCTTTTTTATTTTTTTACATTTTTTCTGTGTCATGTCGAGTGCTTGCTGTTAGTTTTTATTTAAACTTCATTTGAACATGACTAACTCAGCAGGGGTTCCGTAAAACTTAGATAAAAACTATTAACATTTTTTCTAAATTTGAATTTCGCAAAAATTGTTGTATTTTGTTGAAAACGTGAATATAAATCAAAATGTAAACTGATAATATAAAAATATTTATTTACTAGCCATAAATAAAACTAGTTAATGTTCTGCTGCTATAGTTCTACTCAAAGCTTTCTGTTGTTGTTGTTGTTGTTGTTGTTGTTGTAAAGAACTCACGGTAATAACATTTAAAAAAAAAACGTCCTTAGATATCTATCGAAAACACAACAAAATCGTAAAACACTTTGGAAAAACTTTTCACAGTATCACTGATTTCGTGTATAGATGGACGTTTCTATTGTTTTTTAGATACATTATCAAATCCAGATTCCTACCTAAAAATGACAAGAACATATAAGTAGGCTTTTTTTCATACAAAACGGCGGCACTTATTTAATTTATTTGTTTTTATCATGTAATGCAAAATTAAATAAAATGTGTATTTATATGTATTTACAAGTCGTAAAAATAAATTTGTTAGAGCCCGGCCCGGTGTTGCAGTGCTGGGCTTGGGCACCAGTTTATTACACTTTCATTATTTTCTCTTCATCAGGTCTACATACATAAATCTACATGCATCATTTTGTATATAGACAGACCTGCTTTTCGATTAGCAATCTCTGCATCCCGTCCCTTTAAAGATCTATTCGTATATACCATTAGATTTCTAGCTTCTTCCATGTCTGCTCGTACACATTTTGCTTTATTTTCTATCTATAGTGTACTCGTTGATTTTTAAATAGCCTGAACGGTTTTCGTAGCAGCTCTATTCTAGCCTCTCGACTTTCTGAACAATAATTTCCTACAATTTTCTTTTTCAAGATTTCACCCTCGTTTTCTCCAACGGTTTTGTTACATTTTCACCATTAAATAAAGATTGCTCAGGTTGGACTTCGGTTGTATATTCTTTAACTTCTACTTCTTCAACAACTTCTCAGCTTCGACACATCTGACTGCGGAATAGAAGCGCGGTGATAAACCATCATCATCATTGAATATGCAGTGTTCTCGACCCCTTCAACAGCCCTACTGCTTAATGTATATTCGTTGCCACATTCTATATCTGCACTAGTATAAATTTCTCTTTTATATCTGTAATAACAACAACCGCAGATTCTTCTATTGGCCGATAGCCGACCGCCGGCCCGCCGGGAAAGTTCTTTGCCAGGCCGGTCGGTGCGGATCGGGCCAATTTGCACCGAGGACGGCGACCCCTATCTTGGTAATTTCTGATCATTGCCAGTTAGATATTACGAAGATAGGCCAGTTTTACTAAGGCGCCGCGAAAGTTACACAAAAAACATACGTTTCATACAGATAACATCGCCAAACAACTGCTGTCATCGTAGATTTCTTACGGATAAGCTGTATATCCCAGATTCCGTAAAATCTTCTCCTATATA